>NW_009612213.1:0-14631 GCF_000690535.1 Cariama cristata
GGGAAAGGGAAAGGGGAAAGGGAAATGCCAAGGAAAGGGAAGGGAGAGGAAAGGAAAGGAAAGGAAAGGAAAGGAAAGGAAAGGAAAGGAAAGGAAAGGAAAGGAAAGGAAAGGAAAGGAAAGGGAAAGGAAGGAAAGGAGGAGAGAAGGAAAGGAAAGGAAAGGAAAGGAAAGGAAAGGAAAGGAAAGGAAAGGAAAGGAAAGGAAAGGAAAGGAAAGAAGAAAAGAAAGGAAAGAAAGGAAAGGAAAGGAAAGAAAGAAAGAAAGGAAGGAGGAAAGAGAGAGAAGAGAGCATACCAGCCTCTCAGTTCTGGCGTACTAAACATTTGAAATACATGTGAGCACTCACTGCAAAAATCTGTCCTGGCATACGGAGAGCTGTAGACTCCGAAGTGTGCGCATGTGTGTAGAGGGGCAACAACCTCTACATTTAAACGTTTTAATGTCCTGATCAAATATAACTGATTTCTCTTGTTATTCCCTTTTAAAGACACATACCTAGCAACTTGAAATAAGACATGTTTTATCTGAATCAAACTTCTCAATGTTAATGCTTGCAAGCTATCCCCAGGAGTTCTGCTTCCTCCCAAACATTTGGGGTTATAAATCCAGGGAAAATTTACACAGACCCAATCATGTCATGTTTGTGGCTGCAACAGGCATGATATTTCATACATCTACAGGGTACATGACTTTTTTTCAGAGTACTGTCTTTTATATGATCATTTCCAAACTGTTAGCGTCATTGTGAGGAGCCGTTTGGATAAACAGGGAGGTGCAGAAATGAAAAATCCAGAAAACACATCTTGGGGATGGAGTGTCAGCAATTTATAGGAGTTTACAGAAATATTCTGCTCTTGTTAACAACCGTTTTGCTTAAAGGCGTCAGGCAAAGTAAAGCTCATCAGGAATTTTTCAAAGAAATACTATTTCAGTGGAAATACTTCTCAACTCTGGGGTAAAAGGCATAGATAAAATGAGAGATAGAAAATAGTTTCTATACAGAACACAGTTTCTATACAGAAAACAGCCAACAGTCACCTAACTAGGGCTCTTACTTACCGTACGAGGATCTGAGCTAAAGCTCTATTTTATCTGTCTGCAGCTCTTACATGAAAAGCCAAGGGTGCAAAGTTCTTATAGAAGACCCCAGTGCATTTCTCCATCTCAGTGAAGATTTTGATTTAGATACGAGTCACCAAAATAATTCTGTACTGAAACTCCCACCCTTTTCCATCCATCTTTCACTGCTTTGGTAACTACAAGGTCCTAATCTCTGTGGAGCCTCTCTGGGTAAACAACCACTCGTGGTGGAAAGCCAAGCAGGGACAAAAAACCCAAGCCAGTCTCTGAAGCTGATAAAAAATTTTCTGCTTTGCAATTCTTTATTACAAAAAAAAAAAAGAAAAAAAAAGAGAAAAAAGAAAAGCAAGCAATGTTCTAAAAGAGCCTTTCTACATCTCTGTCATTTGCAGCCCACAGGTTTCTCATATATTTATGTATTTTATTTATGCCCCCCCAAGCAATATTTGGATGTTAAAGACTGGTATCGACCATCCCCCCCATGCCCAGGGGTGACGGAGCTGCGGGGATTTTGCTGCAGTCTTTCTTTATTTCTGTTTCTAGACCCACACTCATACCATTCCATTGCAAATAGATAATTATTATTTCATTAGTGTTCCAATTCAGAATTAATTGGCTAATTTACACATGGATCAATTGTATAAATGTGATGTTTGTGATAGGTGCTTGATATGATTTAAAGTAATTGTTTATTTTCAGGTTTTGGCTTGCATTGTATTGCAAAGTGATTTATCTCCTTATTTATCCTGTCTCAGCGCTGCTTCTTCTTTTTCATTATTTTTCTAAAGAGCTACACTCTTGCTAAGCTGAAGCGTGGATCTGTACCGTGTGATTCTGTGGTGCCCCACTTAAATTATCTCCGAAATGCCCTACCTTACAGCCTGCTGATGAGACATGCTCACGGAGCCCCGTGCTAACAACGGCCCTCTTTGCCTGGCAGAAGTCGCCCGCCGCAGCCTGCAATCACTGCATTTCACACAGAGTCTCGTACCATCTTTATAACTGTCACCCCTGAGTGTCTCCCACCGTAACCACAGGTGACAAACATCTGTCACTTTGGGTTCAGGGTCCTCTTTTCCATCCTGAGGGAGCTGAGGAAAGTGCAGTGCTTAGTTTCCTCCCTCCTTTATTTGTCCAACTGGGAGCACGCCCGGCAGCCCAGCTGTGGGAGGATGGCAGCCAGGACTTGCAGGGCAGAAGCGGTGAGGTTTGCATCTGCTTCTGCTCTGACAGAAGGTTTTTGACGGTGGCAGGACCTCCTCCCGCACAGCCTGCCATGTCTTTGCAGAAGGCGGCACTGGTCAGCCAGGAGTCTCTCTCTAGACCAGCCCTGTGCTCTCCTGTAGGTGTTTGCAGCATTTGGCCTTACAGCAATTGCACGGAAACAGTAATCCATCAAGATGCTACTCGATTTCAAGGCTAACTTTAAACAAGAGAAGTGCTGAAGTACCTCCTTGCATCAGGCCTTAGATGTTCAGAGGGAGAAGGAAGAAGGGATGTGAACACAGTTAACAGCTTGCCCCACGCAGAAACACTCCTTTCCCAGTCAATCAAAATGAATTCTTCCACCATCAGATATTAGAGCTGCTGTTATGCTGTCCAGGCAGCTAAAACCAATGTTGTGAATGCCAAAGATTAGCTACCGTAGAGTTTGAGCCACTGTCAATGGCTCTCCCCTTCCTATTGTAAACCGTTACACACTATCAGTGCCTTTGTAAAATCTGAGTTATTCAGAAACATTGCATTTCTCCGTCATTCTTTCAATTGCTTCTTCTGAAACGCATGATTGGAAACAAACAGGTTACCCAGAAAAGGGATGCTACTTTCTCATCAAAAGGAAGGTCTCTTGCAGGATGCATTTGGTAAGGATGTTTTATTCAAGACTAGAAAAACTAGAAGTGAGTTATGCTTTGTAGCCTCTCTCAGGTTTCACCTGGTTGAGTGTACCAGGGTGTGTGTGATGTCTGTGGGCTGAGAGGTATTTTGGAACAGTTAAAGTTGTTCCCTTATTATGCCTTACAATGGCATTTTTGTACCTTTAAATGGAAGGCTTTGTAAGTCTCTGCTTTCCGGTGGCTTCCTGGCAAGCTGAAAGTCTTTCCTGACAAATATTAGAACTCTATAGCACTGCAAGGAAGCAGGTTGTTTAATTTATGAGACTTTTATTTCTGAGGGTCATCACAGTTCTGTGTCTGACTCACAGAGATATCACTTTTACAGGAAAGAGGAAAAATTTCTATGTTGTGATGCTTTTGTGAAACAAGTGCTGTTGTAAATTCCATGTAATTTGGAATATATCCATGGGGACAGAACTGATGGGCAAACGATCTGATCTAAGTACAGTCTTCATCTCATACAGCGCTACACACATGCTCTAAATAACATGATACGATGCTCTGAAGTCATCACTAACTCATACAACCAGTCCTTTCCTTTTGCCATTGTGACCTGCCCACCAGCCTAATTTCTAGAAAGTATAATCATCTTTGTGTTGATATTAAGTCATGTGGACACAATTTATCACTTTCACAAGCAAACTCACAGAACAGAGGTCAGCTAAATATACTGGTGGAAATCTCTTGTGAAAAGTATCATTGGAGGATTTCAACGCAGAACTTGTGCTGTTCTTTAACATCTCATCCTAACGTAAGCTTTACCGTAACTCGCCTTACCTGTTTCAAAATATGACAGGACAGAAACACCCAAAGAACAATGGATAGATGGCAGCTTTGCAGCTTCTAAATCTGAAGACTGGTGCTGATACACCGAGTTGTAAACTCTGAGGTATCATGTAGAATGTAAAAAACCCAAACAAACAACAAATTAAATAAACTGTGTAAACATCAGCACTGGTGAAATCCTAAAGAAGCAGATCCCTTTGTGACCACGAATAGACTATTTATGAAAATCCATTAGTGTCCTGGAACCACACCTGAGAAGTGCTGAGTATTTTCGGCTCCTACTGAAATAAAAAATTGCTGCAAAGCTGTATGGTGAACGTTTTAGTGGTCTGGCTAGAAAAGAGGTGTTATAATCCACACTCAGCCTTCAGATCTCAGATCCAAATTATCCTTTTGCAGAGAGCCAAGAGAGAGCAGAGTAGATCCGATGTTTGTGTGCACAGCAGCTAGACAATGTGCAGTTTTAGGAGTTCTTAAATAATCATTGACTTCAAAAGTGTTACAGCCCATTGACTCAAAAATCAGCTGCTTATAGAGACTCTTGTGTTCCTATCAGAGATCCTTGGCGATTGTACAAGAGTTCCGCTGAATGTACATACTGAACATGAGCTGTATTTTGAGTCTTATTAAAAGATCCTGAGATCACCCTAATTTCCCTAAGAACTTTTATTATAAATGGCATGACAGTCTGAACCAGCTTGTTCTGAGTCAGCAGATCCCCAAAATAGCTTGTGGTTTTGCAAAATAAATGAATGATGGGGCCATTTTGTGCTTCCACAAGAGCTTCTTTGTCAAGACCTCAGTGTGCTTTGCACTTATTAATGACTCTGTCTCGCCTGCCAGTCCCCAGGGAAGGCTATTCCTTGGGCAAGCTCAATGTTTCAGGAATCCCAAGAAGCCCAAGTGATGTGCTTACCACAGGAGGCTCCTTCTACCTCTTTTGGCTGGAGGGTCATCAACAGGACATCTTGCCTTCAGATACGCAAGCAACTCAGGTGCTCACATCACTCCCATGGTGCCCAGACTCTGTTCTGCCAGTTCTGCAAAACAGAACAGAGAAAAGCAGGTTTCTGGGCTTCTTTCCACATAACATTTCTTTACATTCCAGGGAAAACCTTATTCTAGATAACAAAGTTTCTTGTTTCCACTCTGTCTGTATTATTTTAAGTGCTTAAACCCACATTATAAAGATAAAGCATCAGAGGCCAAGAAATGACTGCACTGGGGTAAGAGCTCTTTCCTCCAAAGCCAAATTCCAAGCCACCCTCCTCTGGGTCACAGATTTATATTTATGTAGCATGCATTGCTTCTTTTTTTACACAGTTGAAAAATTAGAAATCTATTAGAAAGGCAATAATTATGCAGAAAATATTTTATATATTTTAGTTACATTAGCAGTACATATCAGAAATTCATCAGTAATAAACTTGATTAAAGCAATGCTAGTGGAGAGCAGCAGAAGGACTAAATGTACGTGCAAAACTTCCAATACGCAGCCTCATCAGCATCATAGCCATCAAAGTTACATCACTGTTTTCTGCTTAAGAGGAGATTGTCTTTGCCATTAAGCCACAGGGACCCGATCGGTTCAGCCTTGCAGTCCAGAATGGTGCCCTGAAACTCCTCCCTCACGCAGAGATATGAGAAGCAACCACGAAGCACTAACAAGGCTAGCTAGGAACCAACGATGACTTTTTCACCGTATTTTACATTAGGTAGATTTTTGGCTTGTCATTAAGGATCCAAGAATAACATCAGAAAAAAAACAATGAAAGTGTTCTGTGTACAACTGAACATCTTATTCAAGGTGGCAGATAGGGCAAATAATAATAATATTATGTATGACAGAAAGTGGAACAATTTCAGCTTGGCGTATGTAAGAAATGTAACACACTTAAAAACTGCTGAGTATCTACAGAGCAATAGAATTGACAAAATAATACTCCTAACATATTAAGCAAACACTAGCTGTTTCTTCTCAGCAGCCTGATGTGTATTCTTACCATGTGTTGTCATTCCCAGAGTATGAGATGTAAGTTACTTGTGCAATGCTGTGATTAAAAAAAAAAAAACAAAAAAACAACAAAAACAAAACCAAAAACAACCAAACCAAAACCCAAACAAACAAACAAACAAAACCCCCAAACCAACCAACCAAAAAAACCCCCAAAAGACCTTTTAATATATTTCCATTTCCTTTAGATCACCATTGCCTCAAATATTCCAGTCAGGAAAATTTTATACAGTACACATCATGCTGCCATGAGAATTTTGTTATGTATTGCTGTGCTTGAGAGCTGCAATGGAGTGAAGAACAGAGGACACGCTAAAAGACTCTAGGGGAAATGTGCAGATGATACCTCTGCTTTTTGTTTGCTTGTCCGTTTATTGGCAGCAAGGGTTGGTCTGAATGAGAGGATAAGGCACTGTGTCTCTAGTTCGAGATTCTGATTTTATTCTATTCCAGAGACTACGCTTGTAAAGCACTGGAGCTGATCAGAGATTGCAGAACACTGATCAGAATTTCCAGATGCCCTTGATAATGCCCTTCACCTTCATAATCAAGCTCTGAAATGATAATATATTGATCAGAATGCTTCGCAGCAGCATGACACACAGAGGATTATTGATAAGCAGCTCTGAAATTTTCAGGTGACAAACAAGCGCGGGGGTAGGCGATTAAAACAAGAACGTAAAACTGCCAGGACAATTTTCGCTTGGGAAACTTGGGCTGTATATGATATTTTTACCAAAATGTTTTCGCTTTTGTGTGGGAACAGATATCCGTCTTAATTTGGGGAGACTTAGGGCTATCATTATTATACTAATAGTAGTAATACTGCTACTAGTACTGCTACTAGTACTAAGCATGAGTAGGTGTACCACCACATGCTTCCCCACGCCTACCCCTCGCCCACGCCCCCTGCGGCGCGGCCCCCCCGTTCAGCACCACGGCCAGCGCCGGGAGAGACGGCGGGGCGGTGCGTGGGTCCCATCCTGCACCCTCTGCCGTCAGCAGCTTCGCTGGGTGATGCTGCTATCGGCGGGCTGCAGGGCCAGAGCTCCTGCCTGTTCGTGTGGGTGCGTGGGAGAGAAAGAGGGGACTAAATGACGGCGATCCGAGGGGCAAAAAGAAGAATCAGAGGCTTACTGCTATTGTAAAAGCTCCCGAACAACAAAATAATTAACTGTGTATAAAACCTGAGGTTACAAACTAAAAGCAGGACCCTTTGTCTGTTATACCCTTAGCCTTCACTGGCAAATTCAAGAGAATTACCTCTTGGTTTATTTTAATATCAAAGCATTTTATAAGAAGATATGGAAATCGTTTCCCTCTCCAATAGTGTTGGCGCGTTGCCCTGTTTATTCTCCAGTCAGTATTTTTCGTGCTTCTTAGAGATATATCAAAGTTTATGCAGTACGTGCAACTTGGAGGAGATGGAAAAGACATTGACAATATTAATTGTTTCATAAATAGCGTCAGATAGGATATGCTTTTTATATCCTTGGTTTAAACCTTGTTATTGAAAAACCAATACCCTGCCATTTGTTTATACTTTCCTTGGCATACAAGGCAAATATATTAGAGTGAATGAAGCTAATAAAAGGCTACAGGCAGCATTTTCCACACTCAATTTTTAGGCATGGCCTCTTTTTCAAAAGAAAACTGTCTTTTACTTTGGAACATTATAACCACTCCATCTGTCTGTAAAAATGTAGAAATTACAAAGGATCAAATAGAAAGGACCCTTTGCTTTTAGGTGGGCATTTCTTCACACAAGCAATTCCACCGACTCCACAGACCTGCTTACACGAGTAACTGCTGATGCAGAGGGATGAAGGGCTCCACCAGCCAACCCAGCGGTGCGCGGGTCCCTGAGGCAAAGCTTCCTCAGAGACAAAGCCTCAGCATGAAAAACACTTCTTTCCTGCAGAGGTCTTCTTTGGATCCAAGAAGTTAGTTGCAGAGTGTGGAAAGAGGAGCTGCAATCTCTCCCAAAGGCAGTGCATGACTGATAGTTTCAGACAAGGAAAACGCTCTGCAGATTAATTACTGGAGATCTTGCAAAAGGTTTTTTGCCCAAGCAACGGTAAAAAATTCTTGAGAAATCTGTTTGCATTGCAAGCATTTTACTCCTTGCAGTCCTTTTATTTCTTTTATTTGGCATTTTAGTCCCTGCAGGAAGGAACAAGGAGGCAGGTTATGGCGGGTTTACCTCTGCTTTCACTTGTAAAAATATTTTTATCATGTTCCATGCAGTGTCACATGCAAAAGAAATACCACACTTGCACATCTTTTAAACAAGAAAGAGTTTCAATGCTGTCGTGTTCTGCTAAATTAATGTTATAGTGTTAGGAAGATATATAGCATAGCAGAAATGGAGGACTGGAAGAAACTCAAGCATAGAAAGAAGGAAAAAAATGAGATCTCACCATTCAATATTCCTGGAAATTTCCTAGAAATTTGTGAAAATATGTTATGCATATTTTTTCATATCACGAAACAGCTCCACTGCAGTCTTGAGTCACTGCGGCAGGACACGAAGAGCAACAGTAATCCTTAAAACATTTGCCAAAGGGGCTCCCTGGGTTTTACCTTGATCTGTGCGCAAGGAATGTGAAGCCTGACATCCTGGTTTTCATAGCAGCTCTGCAGGGATCATCTCCTCCAACTTCAGGAACTTTCTCTGCAGATACACAAGTCTAGTCCTGTGGTCAAGGCATCAGATTCATTACCAGAGAGAACACCAAGGCACAGTCCTTTCTCTGTTCCATTTTAGCTCAGAGTGGAGGAGGCTTCTGCTCAGTGGCCATGTTTATTCCGTACCTATTGGTTGCTCAGACTACAGTAAATCAGGAGTATCTGACTTCTTCAGCATCTCTCTCTCAGGCCCAGAAGGTCTTTAAGGACATGTTGCAGAAAAGTAGGAACTAGCTGAAGAACCCAGAGGAAGAAAACCTATAGCCAGGGACACTGATGGAGGTCGGTGTGGCACCAGACGTCAAAACCAAGCAGAGCCCAGATTTTTATTTGCCTCCCAGGGAGAGTCTCCACACACTCAGCCTTCAGAGGTACCTGGAGTGGACTGCCAGTCACCTGCATGCATGAAGAAAGCAGTAAGAACAAATGTTGGCTGGAAGGTGCTTTCGCTCATTGCCAACCGCTTACTGCAGTTCAGCCTTATGATGCGTGTAGCAGTTGTACTTTAACAAGGTGAAAAAGACCACCTTGATTTCAAGGGGCTGGAGTAGACGTCCTCCACCCTAAATCTCCCTGCGATCAGCAAAAGAAGGAAGTGTATTTGGGCCACCCAAGAAATAGTACTTTTTAAAGAGCCACGCTTGACTGCAGTTTCAGTGCCAGGAGTGACACAAGAGGCGATGCTCAAAGCACAGCCTTTTCCAGTTGCTCTGGAAGGCCTAGGCAGAAACCAAGGGGGAATTTTTCCCCAGTGCAAAACCAGATGTGGTAACTGGCAGTCTCCGTGTAGAAGTATTTATCTTAGTCATGTTAATCTCACCATTAGACTCTAATTCCCAGCTCCAGTGTCAGAGAACAAAATGCATGCCATCCACGGTAGTGAGGCTGACACAGCAATACGCTTTTGCCACTCACAACATCTGTTGAGTTAATCTGAAAAACCACAACCAAATCCCATTTCCAGCAACGCACATGTTTGCCTTTCTCCTCAACCTGCCAATTCTAATGATTCGCAATTAAATAAAAGCCTTCCTCATGTTCCGGGTCTCCCTGCCCACCCTCCCTCCGAGGCTACGGCTTTAATTTTGCCCTATCACATTCTCACAGCAGCAGACTGTTAACGGCAGGCAGCAGGATTATGACTCATCACGTACCGTGGGACGTAATGATGATCCAAAAAGCAAACGGAGATGGGCAGTGAAGGAGAAATCACTTATGCAAATAGAAATATTTTCCATAATGATCAACAGCATGAGAAAGAATATAGGAAAAATTACATTAGGCAGAGGAGCTTCATTTTTTAAAACGCTCCCTAAGTGCTAGAAATCTTCCCATCTTCATTTTTCCCTTTAAACTCTGTCATTTGTACAGCCTATTAACCTTTAACTTTATGACTATCCTAACGTGAAATACTGGCAGCATTTAAGTCTGAGAATACTAGAGACCTACCTTCTTGGTTGGCAACAGAGGTGAAGCACTTTCTTTTAAATCAGTCATTTTTAATATCAGTCATATACACACAGCATCAGAGACACTATTTTTAGATTCACGGGCTGGTGTTACTTATAATAAATGCTCTACAGACTCTGGTTATCTTTCCTCAGAGGTCTTAAAGTTTCCTTCTCGTCTGTCCTCTCCCAGTTCGTCACCCTAATTGTAGTCTTCAATTCTGCTCAAATCAAGAGCAAATCAAATTAAATCACTTCCTTCAAACTCCCGCTTTCCTGTTCTTAAAAAGACAATGTGAAATTAATTATTTGCGTTTACAAGAGCTGCCGGGGAGCTGAGCCAAGGCTGGGACTTTGTTGTCTGAAGCACTAAACCACTGTTACTCTGGCCATTTCTGCCCTGAAGACCTGGCAGTCTAGATGGGGCAGGGAAAGGAAAGGTGATTAAGTGACTTCCAAAATGTGGTAAAGACGAAGTGGCTCATCTGGATGGTGTGTGCTGGGGCCGTATTGATTACACCCGCAGCAGGGGACGTAAGCCGTTTAACGCGGAGCTTGTGTGGTTTTAATTGTTATCATTATTTCAAACCATAAGAGTGACAAGGGCTGCTCAGACCTGAGGACAGGAACTTCTGTTGTTTATATCTAAATCTCAGCAATTAAATAGCACCTGGGATGACAGGGGACAATCCGTTGGGAAGCTCCTCGACGGCTGCCCCTCTGTCAGCGAGCACCTTCCTCCAGGGCTGGACGTGGTCATACCATGGGGCATCGCTGTGGCCCGGGAGAGCTTCCAAAAAGAGGTCTCGGTTGGAAAGAACAGCCGCAGCCGTTACACCGACAGCTGAGAAAGCGTTGCCTCAGAGCTGAAACGCCAGAATTTATTTACACAAAGTCTTCCCCTTTTCTCTTGCTCTTTCAGACTCGGCAAACCTCTGAAAAGCTCAGTGGGGAGTTCTGAAACAACACTGAAAAGTGAGTTTGCCAGGCAGGAGCCCGTGCCTCTCCCCTTAACCAGAAAACATCCAACCCCCAAGGAGCAAGACAGGGACTGCGGTGGTCCCGGCTGCCTGGCTCTGCCCTGCCGGGTGGCTCGGATGCAGGAGGAAGCCCACGGCACAAACGTCCCTCTCTGCCAGCTCATATGTACAGCGCTCCCCTCTTGAGTGAAGGACACGGGCAAGGAACTTGGAGCAGCGTTAGTACTGATGTATTTCAGCTGTGTCAAAGGTTTGGACATGCAGGTTTTACTCTGACGCAAACTCTTTTCTAAGCTTTCACTCCTAAGAAGAGATAACTAGAAAAACAGATCTCTTAGGAGGTCTTCTGCTCTCCTGAACCTGAAAAAGTTCTGGCTTCTTTCCCTCTTACGCTGAAACTGCAGGCTTGCTTTTGGGTAGACGTGATCAACCACCAGCCCAGGCTGAGCAGGGGTTTTGGCAGGCTTTTTGGCCATGGACCAAATTCAGTCAAGGAAAATGAATACGTGGGGCATTTGAGGATTTGAGTAAGACTCGACCAAAGGAGGAAATGCAGAGTCAAGCTCGCTCTTGCATCCTCTGTGTACCCTGTCTTACAAAGCACTCCAGCCTGTCCTTTCTACTCATATGAATGGATTTATAAGGTGGTAGAGGAAGCAGACAGCATTTACGTTGGTGTCTACAGACATGTCTAGAATTTGCAACAGACTCCGTCCAAGGCATCCATGAGATGGAGCCCAGCACGCCGCACCAGCAGGCTGCACGGCGCGGGGATTTCCCCGGGTGACGGCTCAGGTCCCCGCAGGGACAGTCGGCACGAGCCCCCGCACTCAGCACGGCCAGCACGCCCACGCGTGGCTCTGCTCTCAGGACACATGCCACCACCTGCTCTCACGGGGCCCGAGGAAGGTCCCCAAAACTCCAGCAGGATTTAGCCATCTCGTCACGGAGCTGCTTTTCTAAACTCCAGCTGGGTTTAGAAACACTTTTAATTTAGGCGCGCTCTTGGGCCCTATTGATTTTAATGTAACAATCATATGTTTAAAACTTACCATGTGTTTAATTGCTCCGGTGAATAACAGCAGACTGATGCCGGTGCTTAGATACCTTGCTGACCCGGTGCCTGGGAGAGCAATGCTGCATCAACCCCGCGGCAAGAGAATCAAGGAGATGGCATTTGTCCTAAGTTTGAAATCAGATAATCCCAAATTCTCATTTTTATTTTGGAAGTAGATACAGTTTCCTAAAAGGAAGGGAAGCATGAATGAATTTGGAAGGGAAACTATGTAAAGCTTCCTGTTCATTTAGCTCCTACTCTCAGTTATTTCATTTTTGGCATTTACCTAAAGTTTTCATCTTTCTAAGTCTTGTTTTATGGTTAGTATAAGCCCAGCCTGAAAGATAATACATTGTGACTGTTATATTATTTATTTCAAAGCCAAGTTATTGATTATTGCACGCTGAAAATGACAAATGGCATCTAAGAAAGGCACGGTCAGCGAGTTCTATTAAAGAAATGATAGTATTGCTCATGGATTGTTAAAAGGTTCAGTTTAGGTACTTTATAGGTTTATATCCATCACTATTTAATGACCAAATGATGAAAAATATGAGTCACGGGAACAATTTCTTTCTGTTGCAGTTTTACGTTTAAGCAGTTAGCAAAATAAGAGAATTTTTTTGTGCTAAGAGTTTATGCACCCAGACCTTGTAGCACATATTCTAGTAATGAGTCTGATTATTTTAAAGGCGATGATTTAATACAGATGACTGTTGAGCACCTGAAGCACACTGGAGTGGATTGAACCCTTCTTCTGCAGTGCTGGTACACAGATGCTGGCGGTGGGACGTAGGTGGAGTGTGCGGGGATGCATTGCATTACACACCCCACCAAGGCACCCCACCCAGCACCGGAGGAGCCCCACTGACCCCCCAAAGCTGCACGTCGGGGCCCAGTCCCGGGCCAAAGCACAGGGAAATGCCCATGATAGCGTGTTCCCACCAGGCAGGGCACAGTAGTGTGGGGACAGGGTCACCCTGGAAGAGCACAGAGACACCAGTGAGTGGGAACCCATCCCAGGGCAGTCCTGGTGTCCCTGGTTCCCTCTTCTGAAGGAGCCAGAGTGGGATTGGGCCTATTTTCCCCATATTTAACCCCACAAGCTCAAGATGGAAGCCCAGCAAGCATTTTTTTTCAGTTTCTCACAGGTAGGAAAGGCTCTCTTTTCACTCTTATTCTCTCAGAGCCATCTGTTCGAAACACTTTCAAAATGACGGCAATTAGAGATAAGAGCTAATAACGCTCCAACCTGCAGGCTGAGAAATGCCTTTTAATCACTATTGGTTTGGCTGGCAAATAAGAAGCAGCATCCGACTGGACAAGGGTGATAAAGCTCCCATGCCGGCTCAAATGAAGAGCCCAGCTGCAGTGTTCACCACTGTGAATTGTAGCTGCAAGACCTGGAATCCGGCCTAAAGAGCTGATATAAATCCAGCAAAATAAATCTTTCGCTACTGCCTGTGGTTTCATGCTGCCTTAACTCAACTCTTTTACCTAATCTCTGACCTTCCTTTGTAATTTTTCATATTTCCCAGGTAAAACTCAGGGTGCTCATTAGCAGGAGGCTGAGCCAAGAGCACCGGGGAGTTCATGCTTTCTCCCGAGGGAGATAAACCGGGCTGTGCAGGGGCGTGCTGGTGGGAAACCTTTGGCAAGCCCGGCGATGCTCTGCACTTAATTTCACAGCAGCAGGAGCATCACTCTATTTTCTTCTCTTGCATCCTGCGACAAAAACGAACACCGTGATATTGTGCCCAGAAAGCAGCAGGAGGGTAGAAGGTGTCCACCCACCGATAGCCGCGGGGAAGCTTCCTGGCCCCAGAGCAGCTGCAGTGCTGGGGCGAGCGGCCGCAGTCCCCAGCAGGTGCAGCGGGGCAGGATCCAAGCACAACGGCCGGTCCCAAAATGATCGTTCGGGTGCATGCCTGTAAATCAAAAGATGCCAACAACTGTCGGGGAAGGGTTATTTAATTCTAAAACAAATCTCCCCCTCAGCTGACAGTCTTACCCACCAGGTTTAATCTTAAAGTAAATATTTTGTGTTCAACTGATAAACCTTTCAAAACGAGGAATTAATAACAGAAGTGGTGACTTCACCTGAACTACAAACTTTAAACCAACCTTTAAAAGCAACGCTAATATCTTGCAGCCAGCGCCAATAAAAAAGAAAGCAACCGCCACTTTCAGTCAGTGTGTAGTGACACAATATTTGCAATCTCTGAGCAGGCAGAAAAACAAAATGTTTCCACCTGCCAATTTTATCCTTTATTTGGCAAACATATTTTGCAATGATGTATAGAAAACACTGAGATCAGGGTAAGGCAGGGGCCAGGCTGGAGAGCAGCAGATGTCTGCTCGGAGGCACTCATAACTGCACCCTCGGCACATCCTTTGTGCCGTGGTCCTGAAATACACCTTACACATGCCATGCCTTTCGCCCTCAGTTTTCGGTCGTGCACGTACGCCCATGGAGGCTGCGAGGCTGCTGGCTCTTTGCCTGCACGTGCTGCCCGCTGCTCCCATCCACGGGCACCTCTGCCGCAAAAGTCCTTGCTCGCCGTGAGCCTTCCCTCCCGCATCGAAATCAGCACATCATGAGGAATGTTCCCAGAACGGTCCACTTGGGTTTTGGATGGATTTAAAACTGTTTACCCACAAAGTGGCTCTTGGACACAGA
>NW_009612214.1:0-51271 GCF_000690535.1 Cariama cristata
GAAGAGGTGAACTCTGCAGGTGCCCTGTGCGACCCTGCTTTGGTCGCTGCAGGGTGCTGAGGCTGTGCCTCCCCAGCTTGGCCCCTTGCTGCACTGAGATCTGCCACCCTGCGATTCAGCCACACGGTCTTCTTGTGGGGTGGAGCTTTCCATGAGCACAAGCCAATGCTTATTAAGTAGGGTGCTTACTTTTGTAATGAATTTATTGTTAAAGGTGAATTATCCCAAATCTGGTACAACCTCTAATGTGTTTGATATTTTAGAGTCAGTTAAAATAAACAAACACTGAAGCTAATGTTCCCAGCAATCTGGAGGGAATTAACAGCACACTGCAAAGGGTGTTTAAATTACTTTTAAAATTCTAATTAGCCCATGAACAGCAGCGAGTGTGGGACAAATTGACTGGCTTCAAAACAAGACAATCAAAAATGACCTCAAAGGAAAGCAAGGGGTGGAGGATGGCTGCCATGAAATAAATGAAAATGACCCCATCCATTTGTTTAAATAATGGCCTATTTTGAGGCTTATGTTACATTGTCCCGCATTTACAATGTTTTGGGAGATCAAGAGGCAGAGGAGGAGCTTCAATGGGATAGAAAAAGAGTTTTTGACTACTAAAAATGATGACAATAAAATCCCAGATGCTTAGTAGCAATGAAATTAGCTGGAAACTAGTTTGGGGTGGTTGCAATTGAAATAATCAAAACAATTGTTCTGCTTTAGACTCCACCTTTCCCACAATTATTTCACTTCCCCTATTCATATATAAGCCAACAGGAATTTGACTGGAAGCATTTGTGGTTTTATAAATAAACTCTCCTCCTAAAAATTTGGACTCCAAAGGCTTTTTGTACTCTTGATATTTTTCTTTATTGTGGCTGTATCAGCATGTGGTATAATGCTCTACCCTGCAGCATAATCCCTCACTCTGGAATTGTGCCTGGTGCCAAGATCTGAGGTCTTGTTAGGAAAAATTTTCAATGGACAGATTTTCTGTCAAATATTTATTACTGTTGCCCTTTCAGAGACCGTCTGCCTCTGTTATAGAAAATTGAACCAAAGTAGTGTCAGGCTTGTGCCATAAAACTTGAATAGAAATCTTGGCTTTTTCAGTCTTTGCAATGGCACATGTTTTTCTCTGGTCAGTTTTGCTTATTTTGGCTTTGTTCTGTTGTGTAACTGTGACCCTCCTGTGATGAACAATGGGAAAGCAACAAGTTTGCCTTGGGATTCTTGGGGTTTTCTGTGTGTCTGTTTCCCTGTACTCACCCGAGTCCTTCTGAATCAGAACTAAGAATACTACATTCTTTATGTTTCCTAATATGAAGTTTTTAAAGTTGCCTTTCAATCATGAGGAAGCATCAGGAGATACTAAAGATAAAGAGCTGTTAACTTACTTTTTATGCTGCTAACTTCTGTTTAGTTAATAGAAGCACTCAATTTATTACCTCTGACTCATGGCACCACTGGTCTAAGTTTGGTTCAGAGATTTTGACCCTTCAAGCGAAAAAGAAGCAAAATGTGGGCATGGCTGTGATTCCTACCTCTTACATGGTAATCATTGTCACAGTCAGAGGGCTTCCATCCATCATTCAGCTCTGCATAGGGCCATATTGGTATGTAGTGTGGTATCAGAGTGACTATCACATTTTTTTTTTTTTTCCTCTCAAATATGTGAACGTTTTATTCCACTCTGTAGTCTGCTTTCTGTGGTAATGCAGCTAATTTTTCCTGTAGGTTCTTCAAATCCAAAGAAGATAGGAAAATGACACAAGATCTCTCTGGATCCTGTGAGAACATATATTGCATACATAATAGCTTTGTGATAAAACACTGAATTAAATCGAAGTTAGGGAAGGACTCGGTCCTTTTCCAAAGTTCTCTTCACTTCAACCTATTAGGTTCAAGTACGACAGATCTCAGACTTGGAAACACTTGGGTTGCTTCATTGAGATTTTCAGATGTAGGCGTTTAGGTCCCAACTACTGGAAGTTCTCACGGGACCTGAAGCCAGACTGGAAATTGCCTTTCCTATCTCAGACCAGATAGTCTCCCTTTACATGGCTCTGCTAAACCACTGCATGTTTGTTAAGTGTTCCCATGGTTTCTCTTCCAAATTCACATGTTTACGGGTGGGTTTTTTTGATTCAGGTGTTTTGAAGCTCTTTCCAAAGAAGTGGGCCATTAGCTTTCCCACTGCATCAGGCAACATTTCTCTTCTAAGAGATGAGATTAAAATGTTCAGCTTGTTGAGTGATTGGACTGTCTGAATGTTTCTAGGTGTCCTGTAATAGTCATTAATGTAAATCAGCTATATATTTCATTAACTAAGTCAAAACTTACACTCTGGCTGAATGCTGAAAAAGAAAAAAATCCTGTCTGAATTAGATCAAAGAAATTAAAATAAGAACCATTCAATGGTAGCAGTTAATGAACTGTAACTAACTGAAAAAGTCTCTTTCGAGTAGCAAAACAGTAAGAGAATCAGTTTGTTTTGTAAATGCTCTGAGCACACCATTTGCATTACTCCTCCACTATTAAATGGTCTAAACATCCCTAAGGGGCTTGCCTGCATATTTGCCAGGCTACATAGCCAGAGTGCATTTCAGCTCTGTCCTTGACTCTGACATTGATTTCCAGGTCCTTGAAAGATTACAAGGAGAGCCACAAGCAGGAAGACCTCATGTCTGGCTGTAAATACACATCTGCTCTGTTTTACTTAGCTGAATCTCTGCAGTTTTATTGCATTCTCGCTACCAGACTCAACCGTTCCTTCAGTGGCTGCATGTCACCAAAAGATTTTGATCTACGGGTTCTTCCCTTCGAGGCTTCTGGATTGGTTCAGCCATTGCAGAAGCAGCTCAGGCTGTAACTGGGGTTGAGCAGTGCACTTTCTGGGGCAAAAATGCTGAGGTTAAAATACTCGCTGTCCTTCAGACTTCTGTCAGAGTTTACAGATACTACTTTCAGTCTGCAGTATTACCTGTCAGACTTGCCCCAAATTTAATCTAAGTATAACTTCTTATGCTGAGTACCATATGTACCCGAGAAACCAAGACTCTCTAAGGACCTAAATCCATTATAGAAGATAAAGTAGAGATAGGTGCATTGTTATCCCTCCATCACAGACAGGGAAAGGAGGTGGGAAATGATTTGTTCAAAATGACTTAGGGTTTATGAGGTCTAGCTAGGGAATACACCCGGTCCTAATTCAGTGCCTTGGTCAGGAGAGGATCTCCAGCTTCCCCCAAGGAGGAGTCCAGATTGAATCCAGGCCGTATGCTCAACCTGTCACTTGAGAGAATGCTCAAACTGTGCTTATACTTACAAATAGCCAAACATTTTTTCACACATAGAACAAAGTGTTCTTAAATTTCTGGTTTCATATGCTGTTATTTCTAAAGGACAAAATCCCTTCTAAAAGTGTTCCCTACTATTATCCTGAAAAAATGGGGATTTTATTTTGGTAGTTGCAAGGATGCATTAATTTGTAAGGACTGTCTGGGAAGTAATTTTTGTGAAGTGGTTTTATTTCCTGAAAATACCAATATGAAACTATTACAAAAAATTTAAATTACATAACTCAAAAACAGTGGATGAAAAAAATTTAAAAAAAAAAGTTCAATATGGTTATTAATGCAAACCAAAACTGGGAAGAGTATGTGTAAGAAAGGCTAAATAGAGAGATTTGTGTATTTAAAAAAAAAACAACCCCAACTTATCTTCAAAACAGGCCTCCTAACAAAGCTAGGGCAGACAGTCTCCCATTCTGAATGAAATCCACAATGCTGGTATGGAAAGAGATGTGAAGAGACTTACCAAAGACCACAAAGAGTCTTTGGAAGTAGAGGTGCTGCAGTTCAGGTCCTTTCCTCTTACCTGCTGTGTGCTCCAGCACTGGCTTCCACTGATTCAACCTGGCAAGAGGTGTTTTAGAAGATATCATTTGGCTGGTGGTATTGATTTCTGGTATAGAAAAATGCCAGAGCAGAAAATAGTTTCTTCAGTTGACTGTCTAGCTGGGGTTCACTCGGTCTTGTGTAATTCATCTTAATTTCTTCAACAGAGAAAAGTCTGAAAGACTACAGAAGGGAAATAGGAAAAACAAACAAACAAAAACCCAAAAGGGAAGTTATCTTTATGGAGCTGACTTTACCAATTTTACCAAGGCTTAAATTCCTCAGGTTCCTCCACAATGGCTGGGTTTCTTTCCCAACTGATATGTATCTAAAAATCTATATTAGCGTTCCTGTGATATCAAAATCATTGGTTTTTCTCTGCTTACAATAAATATAACTGGAAATATTCAAAATGTGTCCATAACATAATAGCTTGCCAAACCTTAATTGAGCAGTGTCAGAATCTGGGATCACATCACATTCTTTCCTTTCTGTCCCCCAAGCATTGATTTCATCCTATTTCCTGACTTAGACTTTCATCACCTTCTTGTGTTATCTTTCCCCTTACAGCACAATATCAATGGTAAAACAATTGATACTGGATTTCTCATACAAGAACAGACTACCCCAATCTTGGCAAGTTCAGAGCTGTGTGGAGATTGAGTCTGAAAGGCTTTGAATTTGAATTTCCCAAGAGGCTGTTGGGTTTTATTTACATTTCCTATTTCCTGGCAGAGATGTCAGTTAGTGTTTTCTGAATTTCTCTTCAGAATCAAAAAAGGGATGCAAGATGTGAGCTAAAAGGTAGAGTAAATTGTCAGCTGCAGGAGGCAGCCTTGTGCTGATCCCCTGTGCCTGTACGCCAAGTTTCTCCTGCTACCTGCTATACCCGAAAACACTGCTATACCTGAAAACACTTGGCTACGCTTGCAAGTGGGGTTTCATTAAATTCAGGTAATTGCCCTGCACGTGCCATTCCTAGGGCTCTCTTTGAAATTCCAAATCCCCCTCCTCTGCCTGCAAGAATAAGTACAAAGCCTTGAAGATGGATGGCTCTTCAACATGGCACAATGGCTTTTTAATTTGACATTAAACACATTGAAAGTGGTTAAAGTGCAGGCCAGTGGAGATCTGTATAAGCTGTCCTTCCCAAAAGATTTCTCAGTCACACCAATCTCCTGTCCTAGACCTGTGTGCCATCTTGCCGTATGAAGTACAGAGATGCACTTTTGTCCTGTCTTATCCTTTTAATGTCAATATCCAGAAGCATTTTTCATCTGTAGATCTTTCCCTTCCCCCTATAGATGTGAATAGAAGTGGGGGGGAGACCCAAAGCAAACTCAAAGCTTAGTGATTTGACTTTGCACTGTTACAGCAATTTCAGTGGGAGCCATTTCATAAAAAATTTAACAGCCTCATGTTCCTATATTTCCAACACAGGTACTGGAAAGACATTGTTAAATAATGGGCCTGCGTTTCATATGGTTTCTTCTGCAGTCTTTAATCGATAAAATGTTCTTTAGATCAATACAGATGTTATTTTGCTGCTTGGAACCATTTATAAGTATACGATGGAGGTAGTTACAGAATAGTTGGTGCATAGCAAGGATAGCTCTTGGGCACAACAGTTATAGCTCCTCTCATACACAGCAGGTATCAATATAAAATTGGATACACCAGCGTATAACCACGACATCCTCGCCTCAAAGCAGCTCCAGATAAGCTGCACTGGGGAAATGAGGACTGAGTGTGTTTAACACTGTGGTTGGTTCCCTATCAACAATGTCAGCAAAAGAGTTTTGCAGATTCATGTTGATTATTGTATCAGTAAACTGACATAGTCCCTTGCTGAAAGGATGTTTGCAAAATGTGTGTCTGGTGCCTTGGTAATGGAAAAATATAGAGGATAATTCTAATTCTGCCAGCGCATTTCAAGTAGATGGGTTTTAAGCTGCATGTCATAGGTAGAAAGTTTGGACATTGCTGATGACCTAGTGTGAGAGGCTATTGTCGCAATAATGTTGGTGCAAATAACATTTAAAGTGCTGCGGAGTGAAGGCTGGAAGATATCAGAACCTTGTTCATAATAATATTTTAACTCTGGGATACAGCTTGTGCCTTCAAAGTACTATACAAACTCTGAATAATTAAGCATCTGGATTGGCAAAGTAGATATTTTGTGAGCCAAGCCACAGAGAAATGAAACCCTAAAGTCACGGATAGGTCTAATGGTTTACCTTTCCTCTTGTATCAGGTATAGGTCTTTGACAGTCTGTTGGCAGAAAAGCTGACTTTTTGAAGAGGTCTGTGTTGGTATTGAGCAAGCCCCTGTCTATTTTTGATCTCTGCATTGTAAGCCATGCTATAAAATCTTTGCATGCATCAACAGCAAGATAGGGGACTGGCCTGCCACAGCATCTTAAAAGTTCTCAAATTTGGCTGCTGCACAGGAGTCTGAGTGAACCCAGCAGGGGGAAATGGGGAGCATCATCTCAGAGACGCAAGACTGGGGACAGCAGCAGGAAAGAGGTATCTGGGGCTGGCCTGGATAGGGCAAGTTGTTACTGGGGTTTTAATACAACAGTAATTAGGCATGCCAGAGTTATGCAGGAACAGTAACTGTCTTCCAAGTATTTAATTTTGCTATCAATTTTAATTTTCATATTAATTGCCATTAGTTAAACTGATGTAATGAGCCTAGAGTGGCAGATAAAAATGACAATAGGGGTGAGTACGGATTCTGATTCCAGCTAGTAAAAGCAGCCTGCGTGTTACTGGAGGTCTGTGAGGGCTATCTGCAAACTCACAGGTAAAGCCTCAGTTTCAGTCTCTTCCTGTTGTGTTTTGAAACCACTGAATCCCTTGGACAAGTAATTGTTCATTTTGGTGCAAACTCCATGTGTTCAGGCTCAAATCTCCTGTTTTCAAACCCAATTAGGAGATGGTAATTACCTGCGGGATGTGGGGATTTTGTTTGTCTGCTGGGGCGATGCAGATATTCAGCTTGTATCTCCCCTTCCAGTTATCAATAAAACACTAGAGCAAAACAGTGTTTTCCTCGCGGTGTTTTCAGGCAGTGTTATGCCGAATGAAGGCAATATTATAAGATTGCTTGTGTTTGGGAATAATCATGCAAGCTATTAGTAATCATGCCTCACTGTTCTTCAGCACTGCTCACCCCCAGCTTGTGTGTGATTGACACACAAGTAGCTGATGATTCTCATCGCTGCCTTATGGATGGTGAAGCTGAGGGCATCCAGTCAGCCAGTGACAGAGTCAGAAGATGAATGCTAATCTCTTGAGTTTCAGTATGGTGATGTACTTCTAGAAACTCAGCCTTTCTGAAAAACACGTCTATAACATATTCTCTATCCTAGTATAAAACAACCACTCCAACTCAAGGACAAGCTGAGCAGAGGAAGCATATTGCTAAGTAGCTATTCAGTAAAAGAGACCTGCAGAACATGGAGAACACTGATTTCTTTTGAAAAGTGCACAGAAGAGTGGATTGGGAGTCTTTCGTGACATAGACAACGCTCAGTTGCCAGCCACTCTAGTAGGTGAGAAGAGATATTCTCAACTCTTAATATAATTTCCAATAGGGCAGAAAAGACAGTTGGCAGCTCTTTTGTCTCTGAGTAAGGTTTTCCTCTTCATCTTCCCCTTTGTAATGGTCCTAGTCCTGGCAAGGCTGAGAGTGTTCAGGAAGAGAATTGCTTCAAGTATGCAGGTGTCTTAAAAAAAAGAGAACGCTAGCCATCTGGCTACCTATCCATTTTAAAATAATCTCTTCCACAGTATGCTGATAAACTGCTGAGATTGTCAAAAACTGTGATGGTCTTTGTCCTACAAAGCAAATTAAGCACAGAAAATTGGAGCTACTGCAAACAGTCAAGGAGTTAATAAAATTGATGACTGATAAATACCATTTGAATTAGTTTTGTTCTTTTCCTTCTCCTGGACTTGCAGTGAGCTTGGATTTGTGATGAGCCTGGGACAAAGGTAATCATTATTGGGACCAGAATAAATGTGAATTGAGCAAGAAGCTTACACCACTAGTTCCTGAAATGAGCCTAAATGTTTGAATGCCAGTTCACTGTTTTGCTACTGAAATGAAAGACTATAAATTAAAACAAACAGCAAAGGATTTTGTTCAGCTGTGAGATTTCCTGTTGCCCCTGCTTTCAAGCATGGTGGAAATCAGAGCTGTTCTTGCCCAGCTCCTGCTGTTAGTCCTGGTAAGAGTCAGATTCTGACCATGGGGATGAAGCAGAATAGTTCAATGTTTGACACGGTGGCTGAGCAGAGGTTCATGATGTAGGAAACTGTCCTTGCATCTGTTTTATCAGAACCTGTCTTCCCTGTTTTTGCAAGCGAATATGCAAACAGCACACATGCTTTGTGGTACATTACTGCTCAGAGCTGATACCAACAGAAATTGGAGTACCATGCTGGAGAGAATTGATATTGCTGTGATTCCTCTCCCTCTCTTCAAGCTTTTTCCAGCCTCAGCTGCTCAGTTCAGATGTGTACTGAGGGACAAAGTCATCTTTGCTGTTCACCTTCTCCTGTGTGTACATCATGTCTAAGAGGAAGGAGAGTCAAATGGCATCTGTGCAGTTCAGGACAGTGCCCTAGTGATGCAGAAGAGAGCTTCTTACTCCATCTCCTCTTTGTGTCTGTAGGTCAGTCATAATCTGATCCACACTATATTACGGCATCATCATGATACTGAATGACTGATTCTGTTTTGACAAGTGAGATAAAAACATGCAGTGAATAGCAGAGAACTCTAATCCTAGACCCGATCTCATGATCTCATAATAGAGCAGCTGACAAAAGTACCCAGAGTAAAATCACAGGTTTTGCAGCAGAAAATAGTGGGAGGAAGTCTTGATATTTATGCAGTGTCCCAACTAGACATGAAATTGGACATCGTTGTAGCAAATCTCTGAAGTGTTGGACCGTGTGTGCCATGATGGTTGACTACAAGGAGAACAAACGTTGTACTTGGTGTGCTGCTGCAGAAACACAATACAAATCTGCAGAGGAGATGCTGAAATTGCCTGAGGCACCTCTGGGGTGCAATAAATATGCCCTTGTCCCTTGTTTTACAAGGAGCATGTTTCTTTTGAAGGCAGTAAGTGCCAAGCAGAATAATACAGATACTTGCCAAAAAGCTTGAGGAAAGAGGTATGAAATTGGGTACATTGTCTTAGGTTAAGTGAATTCCTTTAAGCTAAAGACTGAGTGTGTATGGGTCCAGGAACTTCTGAGAAGCCCTGAACTGGGCCAGGCAACCCTCCTGGTATGGAGTATGATTAGCTCCTTCCCTGGGGAGTTTGGAGAAGCCCCGAGTATTCATATGAATGAGGAGGCATCTCTCTGTTCAGAGAATCTGCACTACCCAGTAGTTGTCAGCCTGCTCTTTACAGTACTACCTGGTTTAAGGCTAAACAGGTGATATAAATTGATGACAGTAATGAACGAGAGCTCATTTAAACCTGCAGAGGAGTTGGTCTCTTGCTCCCTTAAGACTCGACAGTCATTCTGCAAGGATGTGTGTGGAAGAAGATAGTGTTCAACAGCCAGGTTTACAAGTGGATACAGATGCTTGAACATGAAGAGAGGTTTTGTTCTTTCACATAGAACATGCTGATGGGGACATTAGCATTAGTGGAGGAAGGCCCAAATTCACACAAAAAATAAGGCACTCAAAAAAAAATCAGAATAAACTGCTTCTCTGCTTCTTGAAGTCCTCAAGTCACCACCAGATGCTTTTGCCTTAGTCAAATGTAAGTTCCTGATCTAAGCCTTGCAGTAAGTGGATTAAGTGTTATGGTCTGTGTCACAAAAACTGAGAATAGAAAATCTCCTTTGGACTGAAATCTGCAGAATAAGAATTATGTAGCAACATTATTGATCCAAGAACTGTAAATAAAGAATAATATTAACACGTTCTTGAACAACCACCAATTCACGTTTTATTTGCTACTCAGACATTAGAAATAATAAATAACAAAAAGGGGTAATACATTAGATGTCTTAATGTGGGGCATCTTAGTCCTGGAGCTATGTCAGCAAAGCCAGTGGGCAATAAAGACAGGCATCAGGGCTTTTTTAGGATGACCCCTTACGCTGAATCTCAGCTGGCTGCCACTGTGGAGACACTTTTCAGAAGTAGACCACTCTCAAACAGAAACAATGTCTGATTCATATGTTCAAAAGTAAATACAAAAGGTTTTTCCTTTTGCCATCAAGTGCCTGCTGAGCTGTTCAGTGCTCTGTTAGTCTGCTGCTACTTGTCTCTGGCTTTTCCCCTCAGGGAAAATTTTGTGAAGGTTGGCTTGACTGGCAGCTGAAAAATGCCACAGTAGAGTGAGGAGCAAGTCAGCCTGATGCAGACGTATTTCAGCTGCACTTGACTTTATTAAAAAAAAGTAGAGTCCTGAAATTCCAAAGCATGGAAACAGAATGGGATTTCTGGTGTATTTAGAGCTGTTGTGCCTCTGAGGCTGTATCTATTCCTTCATCCCAAAGGTCAACCTTTTGAATAGTGGGTGGATGTGTAAACCAAAAACATCTACACGATACGGAGACATCTGTAGTTACATATGTAGGTGTTTGCAGATGTGATGAATCGTCTGGTATTCCATCAACTGTACAGGGAGAGGAGGGTGGCCAGATGATATCTAACTGTGTACAGTATAAGTTTCAGGATTTCATGTGATCGTCCTCACCCTTCATGTTGCCAGTGGTTAAGAAGCAATGTGAGTTCAGCACTAAAGATTTTCGTGTTGTTTCCACATGTACTTTCAGACCACTAATGAAAATGCTGCCCAGGAGTTCATTGCAACCATCAATTCACAGGTGTATTTCAGCAATACATTTCTGTCTAAGAAATTAACTTCTAAATGCTTGCAAATACGAAGCAACACTGTCTCTGGAAAGATTTTAAAGCACTTCAAAGAATGTCTCAGGTGCCAGTTGGGAGTGTTAAAGTCACATGTTGAAGCGGGGCAGATCTGAGATACCATGGATCAGAAGTGGGAGTATTTGCTGTAGCTTGACAGACCTAGACTTAGTCTAGCATGATGTGATGGTTGAGCATCATGCCCACTTTGTATCTCTCAATTTTTTTGTGTGTGAAATAGGAAGCAGCCCTTTCCTTTCAGTTAAGTGCTTTGACTTTTACAAGTGAGAAATGTTAAACAAACAGATTGAAACCACTACAGTCATGGGAATGTTTCCTTTAATTTAAGGGAGATTTGGCTTTTGGCCTGTACCATATTGTATTGTGCTGGCTCAATTAGAAAAAGAATAATGAATTAAAAGGTCACAGCTCTTTAAGTTATAGCGCAGGTAAAAGGGTAAAATGTGTGTGGTGGGGTTCCTCTTTAACTGCCCTGAGCACTTGTCATTAGGTACCAATAGGAGCTCTCCGTCCAACAGATTCACTAATCTCCTTTTAATCTCATTGAGTTCTGAACATTTTCTGGAAAACGTTTTTCGGAACTTATCTGCCCAGGCAGGGCGGGGGAAATGTTAAAACACACAAAAAATCTGCGCAACAGGAAATAATGTTAGAAAGCTGTGAAAATCACTTATCCTTTTGAAGCGTAATGGTTTTTAATTTTCTCATGCCCTGATCTCCCTGGCAACAATTTAAAAGTACATAAGCATTCATGAATCAAAGCCGTTCACGTCTGCATTTTTAATTATGTGTCATTGGATTGAAACTTTCCCTTTGATCTTTGCATTTAAAGGGATTTACAATTTAATGATTACAATCCCCCTCCCCCCAAAGTCTGTGCTTGTTATTGAGCAATGTCACAAGGGGGTCACTCTTGGACAGGGAGAAGACGGCTTTGTTCAGGATAAGCGTGTCTGAAACCTGCCTTATGCTCTGACTCATGGAGAAGGTCCCTATGTGATGATGGGACTTCCCAGTGGTGGTGACTCTAGGCCTTTTGCTCTAGGCAAGACATTTAAAAACAAAGTGAGATAAAATAGAGAACAAAAATAACCTGGTTGCCCATTAAGCAGTCCTGTGCTCTAGGCAGCTGCCTCTCTTGCCCTGTGTAATGACTTCAGAGCCACATAGCATGGGCACCGTGACAAATGGAGATAGAAGCACTCCTAGCCGCGTGCTGTGAGGGTAGTCGGAAGCGGTTGATGGCTTTGAGGTGACTGGAGCAGTTTGTCCTTGCCAGCAGAAATCAAGCAAACAGAAGCACTTGAACACTTTGATTCAAGCTGGGGAAGACACACAGCTATTTCATTGTGACTGTTTGGGAAAATGAGCTCCACGGAGGCTGGTGACTGCAGGGCAGAAAGAAAGCCCTGTGGTTAAAGCACGGGTTGAGAGTAGGGGTGTCAGACTGCCTCGGGGTGAAGGGAGAGCTGGTGGTGGGAAGATGATGTAGTGGGTCTGGAGTGGGGAAAGTGAGGAGACCTGGGGAGGGTGACAGCGGTGATAGCTTTTCTGCGTAACATAGGGCTGTGGAGCAACAAGGAATGAAATCCATACAGCTACAGCTGTGGATGCCATATAGGTAGATGACCTTGGTGAAGTCGCTTGACTTCTTTGTTTTGTTCTGAGGCTCATAAATGCCCAACTACATCCTCTGCATGTACGGCAAGATAACCCCCTCACTGCAAAAAAGACTGTCATGCTCACTGCTGGCGTTAAATGATTTCAACAGTTTTCCATTAGGTGTGTGTATGTGTGTGACTCGATGCAATGCGTAGCACATACTGGGTACTCTCTAATGAATCGCTCTTTCAGCTTTCTGCTAGATATTTAATTTTCTTGCTGAATAACAGTTTAAAGGTCATGTGGATCGGTGACACATGCAAAATGAATGAATGTTACTTTGATGTGCCTGTGCAAAATTAAGGCCTTGTGCAGACTGCTTTATATGCACAATGTTATTGTATTTTCTTGTAAAAAATCAATAAAAAAGTATTAAACTAAAAACCCTGAGCAGAATATTTTATGTCTTATTAAGCTACTTATGGGTTCAGCTAGGGTAGCAAGGGTCCTATTAATCAAAGCTTTAAGTTGACTCCATGGTGAGTTGATGAGTTGAAAAATTTGTTAAGATTCCTTTTTGTCTCTCTTTAGAGGGTCTTAATGTGGTAGATTTTGCGAAGTGAGCATACGTTTGTGCTATTAGCAATAAGTTAACATTGCATGATTTAACATTAGAAGCATCATTTATTGAGCTTATACTAAAAAAAAAAAGGCGGTGTTTTCACTGATGTGTGCTCTATGATGATCCAATTTTACAGTCATTTTCTCAGTTGAAAAAATTCATGGTTACACTATTGACAACTGCTGTTAAATTGCTGCAGATGGGATTACACTAGAGGTAGACTACTCATCCACATAAAGGCTACAGGAAAAGATCTTAACAATTGTAGTTGTGTTACTCAGGAGACAGTCAGGATTTTTAGAGCACAGGTACCATTTATAGTCTAGAGAAGTGCCTGTAGATCAAGGATAAACATGAATCAAACTTTGGGAATCAGCAGTGCTAGCAAGCAGGTGAGACCTGGGGAGGTAGAGAACTTGCAGAAAAGGAGAAAACTTGGGGCAGAGTCTGGCTTTCTTTGTTGCTTTTTTTTTTTTTTTGACTGAATGAAAATATTCATAAGGTAAGAGAGAGTAGCAGGAGCAGCGGTTGAGTTTTTGAAGCAGCAACAGCAATCTATAGACTGTTTCTGCCCATAAGATAATTAGTGCCACAGTATAATTAGAGAGGGAAGAACAAAAGGAAGATAAGTATTGCTGAGGGCTTCAGTTTAATTTAGAAGGAAATCTAGGTAAGCAGCTCGATATAATATACTCCTCTTAAAACATTATAGGTTGGTATTAGATTTTAGAGAGCACATATCATCACTTTGTAAGGGTAGAAACACCAGTTCTGAGAAATACATCCGTACCTTTTAAAATCTCTTCTTTAGATTGAATTTCCTTTTATTGAAATACATTTTATTTAAATACTCTGTAATACTCCTATTGAACTATAACTCAATTCTGTATCCTGAATAGGGTGCTGGAAATTTTAATTAAGCATTAGCTGGGGAAGATTAGTCCATTGCAGTTCAGTCCCTCCTCCAAGCCCTGCACCCCTGCAGTAGCTGGTGCACGGTCATGATTCTGCAGTACAGAAGTCTCCTTTTGTCACATCTGTATTTGCATTCTCAGGCACAGTTGCCAGTGAGTCCAGTATCTGCAAGGTTCCAAAAAAGGTGAATCTTGTTTCGAGGCTGGGAAAGGTGCTTTGAACCTGACTGATTTGCTCATTGCTTGCACTCATCTGCAGTCTGTCACTCCAGTTACCTTCTGTGGCACATAGGAAATAAGTTGTTTGGAAAACCTCACTAAATCTGGTACTAAAAGCAGGACTGTCTTTGTTGGCAGTGTCAGTAGATGGATTAAGAAAGCAATGAACTTGGTGCCCTGATTTTCCTCTTCCCTGCAGAAGTGGTTCTTCACATAGCTGGTACAACGTGCCATCAGTAAGCTCATGGCAGAATGTCAAATTGTTAGTAAACAGGTTTCTAACATTGTCTGCTTCAAGTTGCTTTGTCCTTTGATATATTAATATGGCATCTTCTTTTCCAGGTTGAAGATGTGAAACATACTGTGAGAAAGCTCAAAGCTGACATACTTCAGGCTTGGCGCATCCCACATCTGTGACTGTGCTGAACTTCTTCCTGCCAGGATTTCTCTGCAACACTCAGGAACTCCAGGTAAGCCATGATCTAGCAGTGGTCGTTGGTGGCATTGCAATACTTTTCTTTCTCACTTGTGCCTTATGAGCTTCCCTGCTTACTGCCTTCTGCTTGTCTCTCTCTTCTGTTCTATTTTTTATATAAGGTTATGGACTATAGGCGATGTTCAGGATCTCATTTTCTGCACAGCTCCTATCAGAAAGGTCCTCTGTTCTTGATAGGTATACAAAGAATTATTACAACTGGCTAAAAACAAGTCATTTCCAATAAAAAATAACAAAGAAACAATGTACATGCTGAAAATTAGTCATATAAATTCTTCAGCAATTTATTTTAAATAATTAGCACATTTTGGGAAAATAGTAAATGGATGTACAGTTTTTTCAAAGAGAAAAAACAGTAGATTAATTTAAAGAAAAAATGCTTAGCTCAGGGCTGCAGTTGTTTCTGTTACAGTTGTGGCTGGAATGGTGGCACATAAGAGCATCAGCCGTAAACTGTAAACAAGGATTCGAGGATCCTTCGTTATACAAATGCAACAAAAAAGCCTGCTGCTGCCCCAGAGCCAATGGAAACAGCAAACAGAAAGTGGGATTTGGATGCAAAGGAGGATATAGTCCTGGGCTGATGGGGGAGACAACTATACACCACCACAAACATGTCCCATAGTGGAAGAGTAAGTGTAGCTTTCAGCTGCCGTTGCAGAGGAGTAACCCTCCTGCCCTACATACTGTACATCTGAGTTTATGGGGCCATATTTTCTTTTTTTTGCCTAGATTTGAAGGATTTAAAACAATTATTCAGGCTGCTGAATGTCAGTGAGGTAGTTTGGAGGCATAGCTTGGGTTGCCAGACGTATGGAAACCCCAGATATGTTCCCTGCACAAATCAACTCTACAGAACGTGTATAGTGAGTTCAGTGCTACCAAAACCATGCTGAACTGACTATGGCTGTGCTGTATAATGCCTGGACGCACGGACCTGTTTGGGAAGTCCTGATCAGGAAAATGACGTCTCCCTGCCCCCTTCTCTGTACTTGTAAACCCATGAGGAGAAGACAGACAGTGGGCTCTGCTGCTGGTGGCTTTAGGCCTTGATCCCACAGTGGGCTTGGTGCAGGGTTATCATACTCTACTCACAGGCAGTCGTCTTGTGATACAAATTTCTGAACGAGTACGGTAGTGTCACTCGAGACCTCTGTGGAGGGTGTTCAGATCTCATCTTGTCTAAGGCTTCCAGTAGTGGAAGTCAAACATCAAACTCCATCCTTGGCTGATGACTTGGATTAATGAAAGAAAATTAAAACTTTCAACTCCCTGCCCTAGAGGGAGAACATAATGATCCAGACCAATCGCACTTACCTCTGAAATTATTGTTATCTTTTTAAAGGAAGTCAATGATTTATGAGATGTTTAGTGGGCAAATACCTCTGCAAACACTGGGCTGGCTAGGTTATAAATGATCTGTACACAACCTGTTGTTTTTTCTGGCAATTCATATGCTGTCTATCTATGAATAGGGCTTCTTTTCTCCGAGTTGCAGAGCATACAGAAATAGAAACGATTTGCTGTGCTTGGGTATAGCTTAGGCAATGGTAATTACTGCATGGAAAGCTATTCCACTTAATCAATGGGCTGATGCACAGCTCATTTGAGGTTTCCTCCTTTGCTCCGGCATAAAGGAGAGAAAACAGAAACAGAGGAAACAAAACTGGCCACAAGGAAAAACATTCTAACTCATCATGGAAAACTCTCTGCACTACAAGTTATACAAATGCAGAAATAGAGAAAATCCAGAGGGGAAAAAAACCCAACACAGCAAAGAATACAAAAAGGACAGTCTCTGACCTGGAAATGCTTTAATAAGAACAGAAAACAAGGACTGGCAGGAAGACAGAGAGAGACAGGGAGTGCAAAGAAACAATGCAACATTAAAATCAGTATAATAGGTTTACTTAGTTACAATTAGGTTTGAGATACAAACCAATTCACTGTAGAACAAGCAAGAAAGCAACACAATTTGCAAAGCTAAAGCACTTTCTGGGAGAAGTAGAAGGTGGTTGTAGAAGTAGAAGTATTTGGTTTTGAGGGTGACTTCGTGGGTTTTCTTTTGTGCTCTGATAGGCTACAGATAATCAGGATCACACTATGACCTTAGGCTTTTTACCTACTTTATGTGCAGAAGCCTTTCTCCTAGGGGTGATGAGCCAAATGTGACAGGAGGCACTAGGAGAAAGGAAGGAATTTGACCAAAGACTTACGACTAAGTTCACCACTGCTAGGCTACCTCTCTCTCTGGGTTTGATGGTGATTGTCCTTTGCTCATTCTTCCAGACTGCATGTTCTTAAGCAAGCTCCTGACTGCTGGTGCTGTCACCTCTGAATTCATGTCTTGGACTGCAAGCACCTGAGATACTCGATCTGTGCCCATCAAGTTATCAGGTTCTTGGTGTTGTTCCTGATCTATTTATGTATCCTCTGTTAAGATTATAAGCAGTTTGTAGGAACAGGTGCAGTTAGGCATCGTATTCCATGCATGCAGGAATGAATAGAAGTCATGCAGCACACGCATTGCTTTTGGAAAAAAAAGGGGAAGGGAGACTCAGAAGGCTGCTGGATTTTTGGCTCTTCAGAAAATCAGGCTGCCGGTTAGTAAATCTGGATCTTCAAAATAAGAAGCCCTTACGGGAATTGTAACTGTGCAGGAGTTTGGTCAACCTCCCAGTGTAACAATTCTCAAAGCTTTTTGATAGCGTGAGTGAAATTGGTGTGTTGTACTCATGCACGTCTTACGAGTGGGTCAATCTAATAGATTTTTGCAAAATGCTACATGCTCTCTGAATGGAGGACGTGTTAGATTAGTCACTTAGAAACTGTATAAAATAAACGTGTGCATTGTATATCTTAACCTTATAAAGCTGAGGGACAAGACTCTGCAAATGCTAAATGCATTTGTTTTCTTTCGTGGTTATCCAACTGAAATTTAGCAAACACGTAGCTGGAAGCTGTGAAGACTCACACAGCATCATGATAGTCATGTAGGAGTTTTGCCAGAGGAAAGAGACTAGGATGGTAGGGAGAAGTGTATTTTATTAGACTGATGTTGCTGGGGAAAACAAACACATTTTTCAAGCTCCAAGATGGGCATTTCTGGCAACAGTTTGGTTTGTGTGTCATACCAATTCAGTCTGAGTGGTGAAAGAGTTCATGCAGAGGATAGGAAAGCCATGTCCCCTGTCTTCCTCTCTCACTGTGGAATACCTGAAGTAGCCAAAATGAACTGCTGTGTGGGTCAGGACTTTGCTTTTTGGCAATCATCAGATTAAGAATGTTTGGATGTAGACTGTACCATATCTGACAACTTGCGTGTGCTCAGTATGCAGCCATGTTGCATAGAAAATATCCTGATCTGCGTCATTGTTGAATGAAAGGTCAAACTCAAGCTGACATGGCTTTTCTGGGAGTTTGCTTCTCCGTGCAAACACCACGACAGCATTATGCCTCATCACAGGGGTACTCAAGCTACAGAAATGTGATTGTCTCCTTGTCTGGGCATATAACTCCGTGAACAAATGTGTGTGCAGTACACCAACTGTGAAAATGAGAGAACCCTCTGAGGCTTTCAGGGATGTGGGTATAGCCTTCCAGCAATGTGCTGTGAACCAGGAAGGTTCAGCTCACAGCACCCACAGGGGAAATTGTGTGGAAATTTAGGAATTCTTCTGCCCTTTCCTTTTCCCTTTGAAAATTTCTTCCTTTGTGGCCTCTACACATGTTGAAGATGTCTAACCATAGGTACTCGGACTTGGAATTACTAGCCTGCATGCCATAAACACTAAACAACAGCTATCCATAACACAGCACAACATAAATAAAACTGTACTTGTAAAAACATGCACGTTTTAGGTCATATGACTGTGTATTTTCTTTTTCCTGACTACCCTGTTTTTGAGGTCTGCTTGCAGGGAGACAGGACTAGCACCTCATTGGTGATTCATTTCCTAATGAAATGGAAACTGGCATCAGGAAAGGAGGAAAAAAAACCCTGGCAAAAAAAAGGCAAGATAAATGGCTGGCTTTCTGAGAAGCATGCAGTGAAACAATGGGACTAAATGAGATACATTCCTGACAAAGATCTCTTCTGTTCTCTAAAGGCTTTTATTGTACCTAGAGTTATGTTTTATCTTTAAAAAGTGGTGTTCTTTATTTTATGTGAGCTCTCTCCCCCTTGCCCTCTTTTCTGCTTGCTGAGATTTAAGTAAGCTCTTGTAGTGCTCTATCTCTGATCAGGCTTAAAGATTTGGAAAGCCCTGAGTTTGCAAGGATAAAAAAGGCCTTAGTATCTAGGCACTGATAGATCTGATTCATCACCTCGGGAAGACATTACCACACAGCCTGTGCCACAGATTGTCTTGATAACAAGCTCTGGATTTTTCTTGGCATGCACCTTCATTTAAAGGTCAAAGCTCTTCCAAAGAAAGAGGAATTGCTGGGTTAGTGAAAAAAAAGTGGTCACATTATCTTGACAAAGCCATAGTCTTCACTGAGGCCAGGGGATTTAGAGTGAGAACAGTGGGCCTGATTCTAGCTGAATAAAAGGTGCTTTTGAGCTACTTGGAGCTCCACAGAGAAAGCAGAGCTGGAGCATGACTGCACAGCGCGGCAGTCCAGGCTGGGCTGGGTTAAGTGTCTGGCTGGAGCTGGCGGACTCAAGTCCTGCTCCTTCCTCACTTGGGAGCAAACAAATGGCAAAGCAGGGACACATCAGCCCCAGTCCCTGCAAGATACTGACCTTATGAATGAGGAGGGAAAGACACCCCCAATTCAGTGGATCCCCAGCCCCACTGTGGTTTTTTCAAGCAAAAATTAACACCTCCAGGTTTAGACAGAGATGCCTTAGTCTTGTATTTCTGGTTTTCCTTTTCTTCCCTTTCTTTCATATCTGAGCAATAACCCACTGCCTAAGATGTGTTAAACTTCATCTGCTCTTAATCAGGATATCTCCCTGAGTACCAATTAAACATTGATGGCTGCCACTTAATGGGGATGGTAATTTTCACTTAATTGGGGTGTTTTCCAGTGCCTTAGACCTGTGTAGGTCTCTCTGCATCGTCTGTCTCTGGCTTTATATGACTCTTTAGCACCGAGACACACAAACAGTGCTTTCCCATCACCTTATCCTGTCTGCTCACTTGACCTTTCTGTAACAGACAAGGTCAATCAATATTGGCTGTTCTTCTACAAATTCCAGTGGTCAACTAATAATGTAGTGATGCCTTGCTCTCTTTAGGAATTTCTGAGCCCCAACAGAGTCTCCTTCCTTTCCCCCCATATTTTGGCATTAAATTCACTAAGAATAGCAAAACAAAGCCCCTCTTACAAATTCAAACCACTGATGACACTGTGCAACTGAATTGAATTTCACCATCTAGCAGCAGCAGTGAAGGCCAGCAAGAGGACCCGAGCCCCAGGAGAGCGGGATTAGGAGTAGATCTAATTCTTTTCTCCAGGCTGGCCTGTAATCTGCTCTCTGACACCAACCTAATCTTTTTATCTCTCTGCACTGATATTTCATGATCTGGAAAGTTATTCCACTGTGGAGCGAGCTGTGTGTGAATAACTGATTTGGTTTTGGTTGTGAGAGTGGATCAAAAGGAAGCCATGTTCACCGTTTGACAGAGAATCAAAAAGCTAAAAAGCAGTTTGCCCTGTCATAATGCATTAAAAAATTTCTAGACACTGATTTAAAAATAGATAAAACTGAGGAAGTAATACATCGTTTGGAGCTAAAACAAAAAAGGAAAAAACAAAATGTCACGTGTTGACATTTTTGGAATTTTTAAATTTAGATTACTGAAATGACAATACTGAAAATACATTGCTTGCCTCAGCATTGCCTGCTAGTCTGTCTGATTTAATTTTGAAGAGAAGAGGACTACTGGCAAATGGAAAACAGTGCTCTTTTCCTATGTGCTGATTAAATGAAAAGCCTAGAAGGCATTCCCAGAATGGACAAATGAGCAAGTATATTTCTTTAATTGAAATAATACCTGTAACAGGAAATGGTTATATCTTCACAATGTTTGACAACGCACAACATAGGTTTGTAAGGGCTGGAGAGCCTATTGGAGATAGTTGTTGTTGTAAGTAGATTCCATCAAGGCTTCTAGATATTTTCCATTTTAATCCTATCTGTAAAACATTGACTTTTCTAATCAATTGTGAAAGTAAATCCTCAGGATTTGCCAGATTATGTGTGAAATGCAGTAGGGAGTACTTAAATATATCAGTAAATAAACAAACACATAAATCAAAAACTAGAGGGGGAGAAAGCAGCACTCAGTATCCTGGCTACAGTCCATGTTTATTATTTAACTTTAAAATGACAAATCAATGGCAAAATGGAATTAAGTAGCTGTGTAAGCACAGAAGTAATTTTATCAGTGTATGAGATGCTCATGTTTTACATTATACAGAACATGGTGTGTTTACTGAGCAAATGCAGAAACATCAGTGAGAGCTGGATTTGGAGCCAAAGCTGAAGTGAACAGGGATGCCACCTGAGAGATGAGACCCTGGGGACAAGTTTCTGATGGTAGCAGCATGGACAATAATGGGAAAGTGATGCATTCAGGTTCTCCAGAGAAGATAATGAAACTTGCTTTATGATTTGAAGGTAGAGCTGAGCAAGGAGAGGAAAGACCTTGTCTAGAGGTCAAGGCTGACAATCTCAAGTAGTAGGATGTTTAAGCACGAGTGGTCTGGTAGTGACTACAGTTGTAACCCTGGGACTGACCTTGATTAACTAATATGTGTGTTAGAAGGCATTAATGTTTTCTCTTGTAGTGGAAATTGCATAAAAGTGAGGTTGCTCAAGCAGAGAGCTAGAACACAAGGATCATGTAAATCTCTATGGATTTTGTGCCGTTCTCTTAAGAAATGCCCCCTTACAGAATATCTCATTGTGGATATCTGTTGCAGCCATCACAGGCTGATTTTTTGGGGGGAATTCCTACCCTTGTTGTGGTTTACTTACATTTTATGCTTCATTTAAAATCCTTTTCGGGAAAATCAGTGCAACTGAATTGTCATCTGTGCGCATATTCAAGGGAAGTGGTATTGGGACCAATAACAAGGAATTATTTAAACATGAAAATAAACTTGTTATGTGATAGAGAGAGTTCATGAGGGTGGAAGATAAGAGATGAATTAAATCACTATTTGCTACTCCCAAAACAGCATTCCATGACTAAAAGGCCAGCATGCTGTATGGTGTACTGAGAATATATGAAAATCAAAGTAAACATTTACAAAATTTGCCAACTTTGGGTTGTACAGCTTGTTAGAGTGATATTTTCTGCAGAACGGTGTCTAATTCAGCTTGAGTAATAGTAGGAAAGATCTCATGTGTGAACATTTGCTATGAAACAGTCCAAAGCAGTCAACAGATTATAGAAATAGTTTATAATTTGCCCAGTTTTCCCAGTTGGGTTGTCTGAAGCCCAGCTCAGATTTGTTTAAACTCAGCCTTGGCTTGGAAAGGTCTGTGGGTTTTGTTGTGGTTTAACCCCAGCTGGCAACTAAGCCCCACCCAGCCGCTCGCTCGCTCCCCCCACCTCGGGATGGGGGAGAGAATCAGAAGGGTAAAAGTGAGAAAACTCCTGGATTGAGATAAAGACATTTTAACAGGGAAAGCAAAACCCATGCACACAGAAGCCAAGCAAACCAAGGCATTCATTCCCCACTCCCCATGGGCAGGCAGGGGTTCAGCCACCTCCAGCAAAGCCGGGCTCCACCACGGGTAACGGTGACTTGGGGAGACAAACGCCATCACTCCCAATGTCCCCCTCTTCCTTCTTCCCCCAGCTGTATATGCTGAGCATGGCATCATACGGTATGGAATATCCCTTGGGTCACTGGGGTCAGCTGTCCCGGCCGTGTCCCCTCCTGACTCCGTGTGCCCCCCCAGCCCCCTCGCTGGTGGGGAGGGGTGAGAGGCAGAAAAGGCCTTGACCCTCTGTAAGCCCTGCTCGGCGATAATGAATCAGCTCTGCATTATCAACACTGTTTGCAGCACAGATCCAAAACACAGCCCCATACCAGCTACTGCGAAGAAAATTAACTCTATCCCAGCCAAAACCAGCACAGGTTATAAAGACATAACACACATTGAGAGTCTCATTGGACCCACCTGCACCAGAAAACTGAATCAAATTCCAGACACTGAAGTAGGGTGAGGTGAAAACAGAAATACCAGGGAAGTTTCTACTGCTGCCCTCCGCCCTGTGCCAGACCAAGCCAAAGTTGTCCCCTACCTGCATGTCAGAAGTCTCAAAAATTCACAGGAAAAAATAAAATGAAAAAACAACATGTGGAAGCCATTGAAAATGATGGCAAATCAGGAAATCCAGATTTCATCCTGAACAGGAGAAGTTATGGGGTCTGTCTTGCAAGAAACAGTAACTGTTCTGAATAACCCCTGATTAGGTATCTGGAGATCAGGATGGCAAGAGGGCTGAGGGAGTGTTGCCATCTCCTCACCAGGTCTCCTAAGCACTGCTGACAGATAAATGCTTTGGCTACCTGGTCTCTCCCAGTTAGTAAAAGTCAAACTCTACCTGTGACCCAAATTTTACCCTCCTCAAATCTTGCAGCCATCTTTGCCTTCCCCAGATCTTGCAGTCATGCTTGAGCCAGCTCCTGGGTGAAGACTGCAGCTGAGGCAAGAAGATGGTGCAGTTCACAGCAGCGAAGGACACACAAGGCACAATTGTTTTAAATGAAGTAGAAAGGAAAAGAGAATGATGAATTATTTCCCTAAATCAGTGAAGGGATCTCAAAACTGCAAAACATCCCACATCGTGGATTTTATGGCTGTTATAGAGCTCTATTGACATTTTATTGGTATAGATCCTAGACAATGGTTTTTTAGAAGGAGAAAAGAAAGCTGGAGAGTGATTGAGGATTGACTACTAAATCAACATACAGAGGCTTTCAAATGCTAGGGGCCAACAAATCACAAGACAAGTGACTGCTTGCTCTTTTGTTGTTAAGCGTTGTAGTAGTGTTTTATACCTTAGTCGTACTAGGAGGGTTCAGCTAAGACTAGAACCTCCTTGGGCTGCATTAAGTATGAATTTTGGACTCTTCCTCTTTGCCTTCTAGGTTTTCTTGTTTGATTGCCCTGAAGTTGCATTTTTGGCTTTTCTTCCACAGTCACTAGGACTAGAAACTTTATATCTTTGCTGACCAAACCAAATAGCTGAAGCTGTAGAGGAAACACAAGGTATCAAAGACCCTTAGTGGAGTCAAGAGAGCTGGCAATGCTGACCTCCTTTCCCTCTGTGTTTTCATTTCAGTTTTTATTTCAAATCTTCTTTACTTCCTATCTTCAGCAGTCACTTTGGTTGCTGAAGCTCTTGGGGATGTAGTTCAGTAGGTTTTGACCTTGGTTCAAGGGAGCTGCATTTTACTGATAGGTAGTGCTTGGATGTAGAAGTAATAGTGATGGTGTTATAATTGTGATTATTTAAGGATATGAGACGTGCAACGTTTGCAGAAAGATTTAGAATCTTTTATTAGCTGGTCTGATACGGTTGCAAAAGCAATTTTGGGCACACCAGCCTTTTACCAAATCATTCTTTCAGCTTAATGGCTGGATAAGAAAGGTGGACATGGGGAGCCCTGTCTCTCCTCCTGGCTCTGTCCCTGTCTGCTCTGGGCCCTGGATCAGGTTCATTCCCCCTCTTCCAGGGCTCAGTTTCCCACTTGTAAAACATGTTACACAGCTGAATGCGTGTAGGAGCAGTGCTTGGTCTAAGGAATATCACCTTGATAGGTCCTTGGCTCAAGACCTGAAATAACTTTTCTGTATTTCACACAGTCCTGCTCAGTAAAACTATGCTCTCTGGGCTATGCTTTTCTAAGCCCAAGTCTTGATATGTTCCTGATGTAACTGATTGCTGAGGGAGGAGCTAAAGCCAAAAGGGTTTGCACGTTCACTCTGGCCTCTGGTTGCCTCATTTCAGTGCCTCCTTTCAGTGCCTGCAGTTGTTCAATGCACATGGTTATACACACAGGTGGACCTACTGCTGCTCAGATCAGGGGTTCAGCTCATACCACATTGAAGTCCTTCCTTCACACACAATGGCTGTGCAGAATGTCTGGCTGCCCTGTTCATTAATCATCTCTGCTGAAAAACCCTTTTAATTACATTATGTTCAGAATCCATAAAAGATAATTAAAATATGTAAATCTATTATATTATTTAATGGGTACATTGAGACCTGAAAGTTTAAATTAGATGTAAAACTGATACAGACCTATTGCTATCGATTACTTATATTAATAAATCATTGCAGCCTTGCAGCCTTGGACAGACATTTTTTCCCATACCAGGTGGCAATATCTTTTCTTGTGTTTTTTTGGTGTGTGGTTTTTTGTTTTGTTTTGTTTTTTTTTTTTTATATTGCCCATTAGTTCTTCCATTTATGCAGTCTTTTAAAACTGCTATGGAGTAGTAATGAATAACCGTGTAACTTTTCTGCAACTATTATCTATTCTTTAGCATGTTTTCTTCAAGTTCTGTTCCCTTCTTTTGCTCTTTCTTGGAAGGCATGGCAGACTACTAGCAGTACAAGTGAGACAGCACAAATAAGCCCCAACCCCTTCCCCCATTTTAGTTACAGATGTTACATCAGACACATATTTTAGGATTAGTAGCATTTTATGGGAGCACGGGATGCCAGTACAGTGGAGTTAGAGCACTAAAATCTGATGATATAGCAGATTTGAAAGTTGCCCTAGCTGTCAGTCTTTCACACTGGGAGAGGAAAATTTAGAACTAAGGGTTGTGCTGGCCCTGCACTGGGAAAGACTTCTTTACTACTTGCATATAGCTTGCTGGGTGTTATTAAACATCTATCATGGCGTAGAGCCACGCAGGCTCTAAAGTCGGAATTGAAAGTTTTATTTAGGATGTTGTCTTACTATTGACTGCTTTTCCCTCTGCTTAAATATATTTTGCATCAAACGTACATTGTTTCATGGTGGAGGCTTTTCTAGCAGAGCTTGAAAAAATAAGAGTGCTTCTTTCCCACAGAGGCCGTGTACTGGATGCACACTGGGCAGGCTCTGCGGGGCGAGCAGCAGAGGATGAACATACTCGTACAGCCTCCTCCTGCCCGCCCAGCCACAGACTCCACATCCCTACAGAGCTGCTGGCAGTAAAATCCAAAGGATACTTCACAACAGATTATAAGTATTTGAAACCAGAGCAAATGTCAGGCTGCTTGACAGCAAAAGATAGCCCTTTAGCACAACCGCCTGTATTACCTTCCATTTTCTTGATTTGGCAAGATCGCAGGCTTCAACCTCATTTAATACCTTTTCTCTGCATTTCCTTCCTGTAGGGTAGACGTACATCTCCCCTCCCTTCACTTGTGCTGCACGGCTCACCAGCTGCATGCCAAAACTTCCAAGGGAAATATTCCGGAGATGAGAAGTCATCAGCAGCAAAGTACCAATTTCATGTCAGACAGTGTGTCAGTAATATGAGATAAAACAGCCCTTTCACCTGTTTAAAACCCTGATGCCTACTAGACATTCAGATCAGCACTTTGGGCAAGTTTTGTATTTTCAGATACCAAGGTCATATTCTTAAAGATAGGCATTTAAATCACATACAAAAATATGCAGGCAGGGGTGCAAAGAGGTAATTGCGTGTATGAAATATGCGGTTGCAAACACCCACTGGGTAATTGTGCGCTCACAAGCATTCAGCTGCACCTGCAATTTCCTGGTTTCCTTTTGGAATGACTTGTCTGTGCCCGGGTGCGTCTTTGGCACATTTCTTCTCTGTGCTTGAAACTGTGGCCTGAAGCAGTGTGTTGCTGTTTAGCGCAGATTTAAGCTTCTGATTTCAAAGCTGCTGTAATTAGTAACTTGCAGTCAGTGTACTCTACCAATTCTTAGCCCACTGGGATATTACCAGACTTTATTGTTTCTTTCTGTTTTTGTGGAACTTCTGTAAATCTTTTCTTTGATAGCAGCTAGGGTTTCAAAGCTGCCCACGTTTGAGCCAGAGGAGACTAATAATGATCTAATTAACGAAAGATGTTTTTCTCTGCATTGCTGTATTTTATCTCTTCCCCAAAGACTTGTTGGTGCAAGCCAACCTCAGGCGCCAGCTAGATCTTTTTATTCTCATATATTTGGGAAATACACAGATACATCTGCATATATCCCATGTTGTTCTCACTTGAGTGTGTAAATCTTGAAAAATCTTCCCAAGTGTAACTTGGATTTAGGAAGTAGCTTTGTTATTCCCAGAAGATTTTTCTTCCAGCTAAGATTTGTTTCTCCAGCTCAAACCACAAAGCCAGTTTAACTCTCCCTAAAAGACTTCAGTCTGTGTAAGCTGCAGTGTAGGACATACTTATTATCCCCCAGTGGGTATTCATTGCCCCTCTCCTCCTTCTTTTTCAATTTCACTTTCTTTTTATTAATTAATGAGCTCCCTTAATTATTTATAGAAGCCTTAAAATGCATCAAGGTTGGATTCCACAGTCTCTTCCTTGCCACATTGCACTGTTTTGCCACAGGAAGGGCACAAACTCCTTCCCAAAGGCAGGAAGAGTGTTAGCAGCTTTAATTGGTAGAGCAGTAACACATCAGTATGCACTGGGTACAAAGGAAGGGAGTTCCTGCTGTACACTTAAGAGGAGTGAGTCTTCCTTTACAGCTCTGCGGGGCCAAATAGCGCTGGGCAGGGCCCTGACCATCCTCTTGCTTATTTTAGGCTGAGCAGGACCAGTTCAGTGGGTTGCAGGTCTGTTCTCTCATCCGCCCAGACGAGCTGTGTCATGCTGCATAAGAGGCCTTACAGCAGCATCATTTGTCTGATCCTTTTACTCCTACCTGATTGCTTTCTAGGTTTCTCGTTTCTTTATCACAGGGTTAACAATAGAACTGTGCTTTTTTTTTAACTACTGCTTTGGCAGACCTGTTTCACACATGCCTTGGAACCCAGCCTTTCAGTCCAGCGTAACTATCCCCAAACCTTTCCCTTTCCAGCCTTGACTCAGAGCTACCAAATTAGCCCCCAAAGATACCTAAAGTGTTAAGTCTGATCCCCTCCAACCACAGAGATGCTGGATAGTGTGGGTGGAGGTGCAAGGAGCATGACAGAGCAGAAGAAAAGGGAGCACTTCAGTGGCAGAGATTCAAGCTGGCAGGCAAGTTGTGTCACTTTGTGGTGCTTTATGACCTTGAGATTGTCTCAATAAATCATGCCAAGTAATTAAAAACATAATTTAGAACTTAACTAGCATGTCAGAACACTGGGTATACACTGGCGATGCCTTTCTGTTTTCCTTCCCTTTCCCCCCCCATGATGCTGGGCTCCAGTGGATTGAAACCACCTACTGAAGGCAAAAACTCAAACACAATTAATGGCTTGCTGCCAGCCACTTAAATACAAAGAAGTTGATCTAGCCCAGCTAGGTATCTGCAGGTGCCCTGGAGCCTCCTGCTGTACTTTGAATGGCCTCCTCTGACACCACAGGCAAAACCACAGGTTCTCCTGCAGCATAAATATTTCCTCTCTGGTTTAAATAGAAAGCAGATGTGTCTCATTTACTTGTGACCCTGAACACTGAGACTAGTAGCAAAGCAAGAAAACGATGGCAAGATATGGGGCACTTTAGGAAAAAAAAGTGAAGGCAATGATAGAACTCAGACAGAAGTTGCCAAGTCAGGGACATCATTTACCTGTTTGTTAGATTCTTAGAAAATAGATGTTGATTGGTGATAATGAGCAAAGAATTGCCAGGTTTTGGATACAATTTGTCCCCATCCTCTGGCCCAGCAGAAAGTGCTACACAGCTGAGTTGCCTTGTCAATGTGTGGGAGTCACAGCTCCCCTGTGGGTCTTTTTAGCAGTATTATGATAGCGAGATCAGGGTGTGAAAATGAGAAAAGGGACTCACTGCCCCTAAGAGAAACATTGTCAGTTAGAAGGGCAGAAGAAAGGGGGGAAAGTAAGAGCTGCTTTCATTAGATGCTGAGGTGCAAGAGAGTGACTTAATCTGGGACAGAGCTGGACTATACCTGTGTTTCTGGCAGGTTCAGTCCACATCATCCTTTTACCACAAAAGACAAAACAAATGCAGGAACAGAATAACCCAGATGTTGGATCTCTGACCTAGACCCAAGCTGTTTGGTATGTGAGCAGTTGGATAGCAGCAGTCTGCCTGATCCCTGGGGGAAGGCTGACACAGAGCACAGTTGCAGGCAGATACTGGATCTGTGGGAGCAGGCAAGGAACGAAACAGCATTTAGCAGCGCCTTATTGTTAGGATACGACTGTGTATGTCCATGCAAGAGAAGCAGTGAAATAAAGCAAACTAAGCTGTGTTCCTCAGTGGACAGTGTCTGATGCATGAAGGTGCTTCTATATTTCTCTTGCAGTTGTTTGGAAGGGAAAAAGAGTGCAGAACATAGTATTCTCTCTCTCTCACAGTTCAGTTATTTTGGCAGAAGGTCTCACTGGTTTTCTTTTACAAATTAAGCAAGTCAGAGAGGATATTCTCACCTTTCTTTAAGCTGTGCTGGAGCCTCTTGCCACCAGCTGTTTCTGTATTGTTACCCACCCCTGCCATTTTGTGGGGCTGCAGCAGAGCTTATTTCTGCTGGTTGCCACCCTGCTGGCAGTTAATCGCCTGAGCACAAAACCAATCACACAACAAAAAACTCAAAGAGCTAATTAATTTTTAATTTATGTCATTTAAAAATCCGATGCATCTTCTTGTAGTTGGATTCTAAAGTGTGTCATTTCCGCAGGCAGGGGGGCAACCTTTCGTGGTTTTGGGCGGAAGACCCGACTCTCTTATCAAACCAGTGCCATGCTGGGTAAAACCTGGTGCAGCCCATCTGGATCTGATTAAGTTTGACTTAATTCTTTTTTCCTCTTTTTTTGGCAAGAGCTTTGGTACTTCATTTATTAAAACACAAACTTGACTCCATGCTGTAATTGCCCAGCTTGACAATAATAAATCTTATAAGCAGGTTTGCTGTTTGCATACTTGAAGTAATGATTTACGTTCATTCACACAAAATTCTTGGGCCGTAGTTTGTTTTTACAGCTATGTATTTGGAAGTCAGTGCAACAAACTGAGGAAGTGTGTGGTGTTCCCCTCCGGCGCCTGTTCCAGTGGGAGAAAACAGCCTACACCACCCACCAGCGAACAGGGTTACCTTTCAGTTGAGGAGCAGAGGTCTGTGCTGCACTACTGGAGTCAGCTGGAGGCAGCAGGCGTTACACAAACCCTCAAGGGAAGGCTGTGCTATGGTTTTCTTTGTACCATTCTGTGACCATGAATTTCATGAGCATTTATAGTCTGAGCTGATATTTCTCATGCCTGGTTGATGATCAATGCGTTGTTAACTTGGAAAGTTAAAGCAGAATCTATTTAGTTTGCATTGCAAGCAAATAATTGCCTGCATGGTTTGAAGTAAAATGGGGCCCTTATTTTGGATGGGACTTAGACCAGCAAGGTGCACCAGGATATTAATGTAGCGTACTTTTTCAGCTTCATGCAAATATGACAATTAGACTATGGCTATACTACTTTTCTTGGCTATACTACTTTCTAGTGTAGTTGTCTGCACTACACAGCCTAGGGTGTTATGTCAATAATTCCTGTAGTATTGGGCTTGAATTCAGACCTCTTCCTGCTGCTGGACTCCGGTTTCCCTGCCAGCTGATACAGCTTGCCTGGCTCTGGGGATATCTAGACAACAGGGAGCCTGGAGCTACCATGCTCATATAGACATCCTTATAGCGCCTGGCTGTGACACAAACAGAATAAATATGGAAATAGATCTCAATGAGGACTAGCTGCTTAGCCTATCTTGGGGACAAAAAAAGAAATGCCTTTGCTGTGCCACTAGGAACAACAAAAAATTGCTCCAGGGGGACAGAGCTATCTTCTAAATTTGAAACTGCCTATTTCATTTTCCCAGTTCTACCTGTTCCGGGACCCTGTTATCTGCAATGTCTTAAATAGGGGACAGGGGAGCCTGAGTGAGAGCAGACACAGAGCCATGGGAGCACTGGAGACTCACTGGATTCACTCCTCTCTGCTCCCATGACCAAAGGAGCTGTAGACCTCTCCTTTGGATTTCTTTCTTCTTATTACAAAGGTATAATAATCATGGTGAGGACAATGAAGATCCCAAACAGAGGCTCCATTCACAAGCTTCTGGCAATTGTCAGTGACACAGCAAGGCAGCTAGCCCACCATCGTGCCTGATAACCAGCAACAAACCCCTGACTGTCTGCTATGGCTGGGTGAGATCCTTAGGGATGCACTTCAAGTGTTCATAAGCACGGAGCCACCGCTGTGGGGAAGCCTTGAGCCTGAGAGCTGCAAATCTGTTCTTGTATGTGCCTGATGGCTGTCTCACCCTCTCTCTTACTGCTGTGTTCATAATGCTAGACGTGAAAAATTAGCAAGACTCCCTTCATGCAAACAGTGGGAGGAAGTCTGCCCCTCCTGATTTATGCAATATGAGAAGCAAAGGCAGAATGTCAGATTATTAACAGGACAGAGTTTTCTTGTGCTTTCCTGCCTGACTCAATGCATTTCACTGATGTCACAGATTTATATCTGAGACCGCTAGATCTGTTTGGGTTTGTAGATGGGTCCTCCAGTCATACTTCCAAGGTGAAATATTGAGTGTCTTATCTCTGGATTTTATTGATCCTGTCTCCTTTGGATTTTTTACATTGTGCTGATTCAGGCCAGTGCAGTCACAGGCATGGTAGGTGCTCTGAACAAATCAGTATTTGGTTCTTTACTGTCAAAGTCCTGACCAAATGCATGCTGGACTGGGCGAGTGGCAGAGGGGTTTGCTGGCTGTTCCCCAGCCTTGCCTGGAGGTGGCCAACCCTGGAGCAGCACTTTACAGGCAATGTCTTTTGTTCAGGAAGACAGGATATTTGTTTAAAGAGGAGCAACCATGATAATACTTCAAAGTCAAGTAATTCATTTCAGTGGGGAACAGGAATATGACAGTGACAGCATCAATGTGAGGCTCCCACAGCAACCACAGCAACATGCCTCAAAATCTGAGTAGCTGACATTCATCTCCTGTAGTAGATGGAAAGGAGGGGCTACCCAAACCCACCCTTTCCAGCTTATATTCCTCTCCCATCTGAGGACCTCAAAGATGCTAGTTACATTTACTGCAGAGCTTCAGTTATCAATCTCTCAGATCTTCAAGTCAAACAGGAAAAAAAAAGAATAATTGTGCTTCATTGAGCCAAAGGAGGAAGAAAAACATGAGATATTCAGAAATATCAAATGCAAATATTGGCTTGCCCCATCCCCCCCCCAACATTGGTTATTACTGAAAAAATCAAGGAAGTTTGAAATGCACTTTGCACGTAGACTCAGCATAAATAACACTACTTTGCATTTCATCAGCCTTATTTTCCCCATAGGTTCACTGTCATCTCTCATTTAGGCACCACAGGGATGATCAACTTCAGAAAGAAGTTGAGATGAAAGGCTCCAAAATATAAGTGGGTAAAAAAATTCCTGGCACTCAAGAGCAATCCAGAAAACTTTCCACTCCACAGGTGCATGAGCACTGGGGGATTGAGTCAGTCTTTTTTTTTTTAAGGAAAACTTTCTCTGTATCAATAGCATAAAGATTTTATGAAGTCACATTTTGCTTTTAAAGTGTTTACTGACAATATTTGGTATTGTCTGTGAGACTAGATGCAATACTTTTGTGATCACTGTGAAATTAGGAATTCCTGTGCACTGGAGGGAGAGATGCAGGCAATATATTAATAATTTGTTACTTAATTTTTATTTCAAAGTATATTTAATGCTATAAACTGATTACAGCTGTTATCTACAAGGAAAGGGGAAAAAAAAAGGTAAAGATAATGGCATTCAAATTAAAAGACATGCAGTAAGACAGAAGGATGTTTCTGTGGCTGTGGTGTCTCAGGTAGGATTCAAATCTGGGTTCACCTTCTGTCTTCCCGTTTGACCCAGTGCAAGTCTATCTTTCGTGCCTCAGTTTTGCAGTTGCTAAACAGGGGTTGAAATATCCCTTTCTCGCAGGCATTTCCTGCAGTGACCAACTGGACAACGAACTCTTCAGAGCAGTGTATACACTCCTGAGATGTGCTTTGCAGGTCCTGCCTGATAGAAAAGGAGGAGAAAAGGGCAGACCTAAGTGTAGGAGGTGAGAGCAGAGAGGGAAGTGTAGTCTGAAAGCAAAGTCAGTGACTTCAGAGGCAGACCCACAAGCCTGAATAAGACGAGGAACTACTGACCACAGAAGGCAGTGGATCTGTGGATGTGCCACGCAGAGTGAGGATAACCTGAGGGGTGGCTGAAGAGGGAACTGGCCCACTCACACACGTGGAGCACAAGGAAGCCTTGACTTTGAATGAGGCTTACAAGAGAAAATACAAAGACTAATAATACTAGACAAGTGATTAAAAATACCTTGACAGCAACAAAAAAGGGATAAGGCGAGATCAATTCCTATCTTTTCAGTACAGTCTGGTACGTGTAGATGTGCACAGAATAATTTTGGGAAAGGTGAAGCAATATTCCAACAGCTAAATATCTCCACTTTTATTTGTTTTATATGCAATGATGTTCCAGAAGGGGATTCATTCAAGACATCTGAGTAATATAGCAGAGCTAATCCACACGTGGTTCAGTAAAAGGTCACTATACTGCATCCTCCAAGGAAGATTTATATTCCTCAGTATACATGCATTTTTCTTCTTATTTGACTGTGTGTTTATTCTTTTGGAGAACAGGGCAGTGTAGGTCAATATGAGATGCCTGTGGAAACGTCTAGGTGCAGAGAATTACTCTGGCTGCCACTAGCAGGTTTTTATACAGTATGGCTTCCTTCTGTATTGAAATGGCTCAGGAGCGGCTTTCAGCCACCCATCATGCATAATACTTTCAAATATATTATCCAGGCTGTGTTTTGCGTCTGCTTTTATAGCTATAGATGGTGCTTAGTCAGGCAATTTGCACAAGGTCATGAAGTTAAGTGGTTAAGTGAACATCTTCAGACCAGCATCCTTATTAGTTCCCAGCCAAAAAGGGTCAGGTTTTCCTGGTGGCATCCAGCAGATCAGCAGTTGCTTCCCTTCCCTCCTGCTCTCTCCTATGGCAGTGAGGAGTATCTGCCTCGTACAGGGGAGCGCGGTGGGAGCTTGCACCCTTTCAGGTGTCTGTCCTGGCTCAGCCTTCAGAAGTGCTGAGCTGCCCAGTCTTAGCCAAAGCCAAGCAGAAACCCTTGGTTCTCCAGAGTGCTGCACATCAAGCTGTAAAGATCTCATAAATCCACTTCTAAAGCATTCTGTGTAGGGTTGTCTGTTTAAATGTTAAATTTAGGGACTAGCTAAGAATAATGTAGCAGCTGATTGAGAGAGATGTTAGTTCTGCTGTTCCTGGATTGATAATCCATGATGTACGCATGTTTTGGTATTGTATCAGTGTTATGTTGTATGTATGAAGTAGCGGCATCACTTTCTACTGAGCTTGGGCTACCTGTCACCTTGATGTTGTTGTCAGCCTAATGATAAAATTAAGTACTATTTTAAGATCCTTGCTGATGAGAGTCTTTCTGTCAGAATGAAATTGCTTTATGCTAAAGATATTCCAGGGAAGTAGAAGTTGTAGCCCTGATGGAGACTAACTCTGAGGTAGATGAGAAGACATCAAGAAGAGAGCATCAGATTATTTCTTTAGGCACTAAAAATAATTGTGCCCTGCTGTTCACCTAGAGGAGCCAGTTCCATTGCTGAAGCACAGGGGAAATTATGAGATGTTGCTGGTTACTGTTATCATAGCATAAAACAAAACTGTGCTTCCTTTCTGGAACAGTTTCCCCTGTGTGTGATGAAGGTGTGATACAACCAGAGTGTGCTCAGACGGTGAACTTTATTTCCTGACCTTGACATGACTCAGGATTACAGAAGCAAATACCTCTGTCACCAAATGTGGTCTGTGTCCATTGACTCCAGAGGTTTTCTTCTGTGTCTTTTCACAAACATCTTTTTGATTATGATAGTGCTATTTACAAGGTTATTCTTCACATGACTTTCTTCCCTGTATCAGGCAATGTCTTTGTCCTCAAAGGTCCTGAGGTCTGAGCTTTCATATTTTAGAAGCTCTCATTCTTTCTCATCTACTGTCTGAACAACAACTTCTGATCAGTCATTTGAAATCACTGATTTCAAATCTCATTGTGCTGCTTGTGCCCATTACGATACTGCTCCTAATAATAGCCCCTGGGTCTTGCAGAGTGCAAGATCTTTAAATTAGACATCAGTTTCAGTGTCTTTATCCCCATTTTGTATTGGGTAAACTGAGGCATAAAAAAGAAACTTGCTTTAAGATGTTAATGGGCATATGTGGTATAGACACCTTTTAAAAGAGCTAAAATGTCCAAGTACCTTTCTGATCGGCTGTCCACTGAGTACCAGTTTTGGAGATTCTGGGCTGGATGGAGGCAGGAAGCCCAGATGCAGATATATGCCAGATACAAATTGGATCCATGTTATTTCTACAGACTAAAATAATAAAGGAAAATACTGAGAAAAGAACTGATCAGTCCAAAATTACTACAACATTGTCATCTTCATGTGAACTAACTGTTGAAATTCCCGTTGAAGCCCACAGAGAACAGTGAATGCTTTTAAGGCACGAGTTCTCTTCTAAAGTGGGTGTCTGAAAGCAGGATGCATCAGATACTCTGGGAGTGCGTGTACTTCTCCTTTGGCTGAAACCAGGGTGAGATGTCGACATGGGCACAGGAGGTGTTGCTCAAGGAGAAAGCCTCTCTCTCCCCTGCTCTGAGGGGAAGGTCAACGTTGTCCATAGGCACAGGTTATATAGAACTGGAAGCAGGGCTCACTCTGCAGTTCTGCCCTGTCCCTTGTCCCCTTAACCTCCTTCAAACATACAGCAGCAAACAATTACTGGAGCGCAAACAGCCTGGGAGAAAACACAGAGCTAGATCATTTTCATTTAGCCAAGTATATGATTTGAAAACAAACAAATGCTTTCTTTAAAACAAATCCAGTACAGCGATTTATTTGCAAAATTCCTGGAGTGGAGCAGAAGCCACATGAAAGCTTTGAGGCTGTGGACCAAATCAAGGGTATGTTGTATTTAGCAGATGTGAATAGATAAGCCATAGAGAGAATATAAGGGAAGGGAAAAATACATTTCCATGGTTGGAAATATGTGTTTATATCTGGGATGTTTCACCGACTTCTCCTTTTCCAAATGTAACACTGAGACATTAGCAAAGGATGCGTCACATTTACTGATTATTGCATTAGCCAAATATAGAACAATACTGAATTCCTTCCATCAGTGGCCCCTTGCAGACCAAAACAACACAGGTTATAGAGCAGAGCTCTGGGGTAGCTGTGCTGTGGTTTGGGTATGTTCAAAGGAATGTTGTCACCAGAATCACAAAGTGACACTGTTTGTACGTTTCTTCTTGTTGTTTACAGAGCTGTTGTTATTAATTATTGTTTTGGGAATATCCCATGGGCTGTGGCACAGAGCAGGCCTCCTCAGTGCTAGGCATTGTGCAAACACAGAAGAAAAGGTTGTGCCAGTTGTTTTGAGGTTGCAGTTTGCACTGTGGTTTGGTTAATAACAGACTTGGAGTGACAAGCTTTTTAACCACATCAAAAGCATTTGCTGTCACTGGGAAGCACTGGTTCTATCAGAAACCCTTGTCCAAAGCAACTGGAAAGACAGCATGACTTTGGAAAAAATCAAGCCTAAGGCCATCATTTTGAAGTGGTGTAAACCTATAGAGCAATGATCTTTCATGTGAGCTGCAATTTTAGCCCTGACTATTTGACCTTGGTAACTTAATGACTGAATATTGGAAGTGAAGAAAAGAAGTTTTCATCATGAGGAGTGTATGAAAAATTAGCAACTCTTTGTTCACACTCTTATGCCGAGACTCCTCCCCATACTTAGAAATATTTGACATCATCTTTGGGTAGACATCAATTTTTGATACTATTCCAGGCATGCACCCAGGTCAGCTAGCTAATGCAGCACAGTCTGGCCGCTAATGGACTGAGCAGATGACCGGGAACTATTCATTTTCTCAGATGAAACCTCTGTCCTCCTTTTCAGGAAAATTCCTACCACAGAGGTGGTTAGGTTTATTAGGGGAAGATGTATTGGTCTCAGTTTGCTGTCATGTTGTTAGAGGAAGGTGAAGGGTGCGTGAGGATGAATTCAGGTGCTGTTTTGTTTTATCTGATAGAGTCTGCCATTGCAATCGGGGAATTAGATTCTCCCTCTCCTCCGAAGTTTATTTACGCATTTGTGGGATGAGAACAGAGTCCGATGCCGGAAGCACGATGCAACCTGGGAGCACCTCGGGTAAGCCCAGATGTCAGAGGGTGCTTGCTTTCTGGGTTAGTTCTTTCTCTCCAACTTGGTGCTGCACACATTTTAACTCAATTGTAACAATTCACACATCTTCAGAATGTAGTTTGTCATAACTGAGGAAATAAGTCCCATCAAGAGAAATACAAACAGAAGGAAGCTCTGTTCCTGAGTTCACTCATCGTCATAAACACTTCACAGTTCTTGGAGCCCTCTAACAGTATAAATGTGGTGGGAATCCTTTGCTTGTTGCTGACGTGTGGGCGTTTGTATCATGGAACTGAGCAGCTGCTCACTGATCGCAGTCTTTTACTGCAGTATTTCTCCATACAAAAAGAGATGAGGATGAATCCATGGCTCCAAGTAAGTAGGGAACATGGAGAGATGCTGGTACTTGCAGTGGGTTAGATCCATGCCGTGTTAGCATTCGTTTGCCATGATGTGTCTATACTGATATGCTAAAACTACTGGGGTAGAAGAGAGTCTTGCATATATATGGTAGATAACATGCGTATTTCAGGAGAAATGTAGGCATCTGAATCTATCAGCAGGACACTTAATTCACTACTAGTCTGAATATTTTGTTGTTAACAGAGGACAATTGATTGACTGAGAAAGGAAATGCATCAAGAACTGGTACTGAATATAAACTGAAGTCCCTGCTTTTTAGGTGTCTGCTTGCTTTCATTTTTAAGAAGGAACAAGTATGAGTGAGAGAATTTATATTAAAATTTATATTTAAGATTATTAAAGCCTACTTCACAGACTGCAGATATTAATATCTAGACCATGGTACCAGGTAATCTCCCAGCAGGGAGTGGTGTTTGAACCATGAAATGTCAGTGTTCAGTTGTAGGAAGAATGAACTTGGGGCTTTGCAGATCTGTGTTGGAAAGTTTAAGTTCTTACTTGTGAATAAATATAAAATATTAATTATTGAAGGGTATTTTTGAGGGGATGTAGTCAAATGGTGGATGGTTGTAAAGCAGCTGCCCCATGCCTTCAGAGGAAACACAATTATAAAGAAATTGTAGTGGGTAAAGAAAAAATCTAATATATTTTGAAATAAAAATAAATCCTTAGAAATTAGATACGGCTGTCAATACTCTGAGAAAATCTCTAACCAAATTAATACGATGATAAGTATATTTGTTGTGGGTTTAGTGGATTTTACTAGGGAGGCATGCCTAAGAATTTGTAAACACTATTTATTAAATCTGATGGAGGGGAAAATTTAACCATATGGTGGTAAAGCATGGAGTGAGCATGCTCTGGCTTGCAGAGTATTTCATCATCAAAGTTACTACTCTTCCAAAGCACACTCACCTCCAAGACTGACCTCGGGGAGAAAATAATTCCTCTCATAGATGGCATGATAAAGTTAGAAAACAGGTCAATAGCTGAGATTGAAAAGGAAGTGATAACTGAAGATTCCCTGATGGGACGGAGGCGGTGGGCAGCCCTGACCAGCTGGCTCGGAGATCCTCGCTCAGCACGGTGCTCTGTGGGTGCCTGGTGTGGGCTGTACGCGAAGCGGGGTGAGATAACGAGTATTAGCTTTATCTGAATGGCCCATATAGCACCTCTGTGTGTGCTGGCTCATTGGTGTTGCTGGTCAGCCGCCCTGGAGAGGGAGGGTTGACTGGACTGGATAAGCTGAAGAAACTTCATCTCCCCTCCATAGGCTGTCAGGAGAATTCCTTGGCTTGCACCGATCCAGCGAGAAAGTGTTCGTAATCACATAGCCAAGCTTTTAGGTTACTTTTTCAAGACAAGGAGCTTCTAAATTTTTTTCAGCTACTTTTCATCTCTCCCATAAGCCTGCCCTGTCATTTCCTCTCTTGTGCATTTACAAAAGCCTGCAGTACTTTTCCATGGATGCCATGGACATGTGCAGCACTGGGAAGTGTGCAGGGCCTTTCTGTGGATATAAAAGGAAGAAAGGGAGAAAGAATGCAGTGGAGAGGCTTCCCTCAAGACACGCACGTGCATACACATGCTGTTACTGCTTAACACTTCTGTTTCCTCCAGGATTCAGCCTCCTTTCTAATGTTTTATTTAACCTCCACTTAACCTTCCTCTTTAACCATCTGCTTGGTTACTGATTCCTAGCTTCTTGTCCTCACTATTCCCTTCAGCAATCACTGCTCTTTATTAAACCTTTCTTATTCCTGCACCAGAACCCCATTCCTTTCCAAAAGCAAAGAGCAGGTTTAGGCACATTTTGGTATTGTATAAGGACAGGTTTCTAGAGCTGTTGGTGTGATTCCCAAGACCTATGTCCAACTAGTTTCCAGTCTATTCTTAGCCATGGAGCCCTTTTTAAATGCAAGGTAACACACATAGCCACACTTGAATTGTATGAGCTGAGTTACTTGAGGAAGGTTGCAGTACTATATCTCATTTTGTTCTAGATGGATGCATAGAGGAATTTATAGCGTTTCTGATAACTGATATTATAAACTTCCATTAGCAGGTAATGTAGCACAGATTCAAGATCTTGATTCTTACTTGTACAAAAGTCTTTAGGGAAGACCTTGGTCACCTTGGGTCCATGAGCAGTGACTACATAGGAATTCAACTACAGGTTTTTTTAATATATTCATTTTTTCTCCTGAGTTTTCTGTGCCTGTTCTAAATGACAGGGCAAGGGTATGTTCCTAATTGCACTCTGTAGTTTCAAATTTACTGTTTAAGTGGTGAAGGTAAAAGACAGAAAAACTGAAATGGAGAGGAGCACAGTTTTGCCTAAGGCAGTCTGCTGAAGATTGGGAAGAATGAGGCACTGAATAAGAGAAAATAAAAATTGCAGGTATTAGAAAATTGGCCAATGAAGAGGTCTTGAATTTCAGTTGTAAAAGAAAGGAAAGAGCTTTCATTCTTTCCCAGTTTCAGTGTGCTATCCTGCAGACGAACTCTGTGTATTATGGTATATTATCAAGTTTGAACAGTAATTCTACATGATTGTTCCTTAAAAATTGCTATTGATGCTTTTGGTTAACTCACCTTTTCAAAGCTCTCCTGCTACATAGTGTGTGGCTGTGAGGAGAATACTGAATCTTTCTCAGGTTGGCTACTGATTTGAAAACTGTCTCAGTGAATCTGAAGAGGTGACAGGAGATGACCCTTCCCTGAAATACTTTGTAGAGACCCAGGAAATACATTAGAAGTGTAATACAATTCCTAAAAAGAGAAAGAAGATGTAAAAATCTGAAAGTAGGTTGTTTTTCACTCTGGAGCAAAGCTGTGGGGATTTTTTTGACTGTGCCTAGGACACTCTGCAGCAGGCACTAATGTGAAATCATAGAATCATAGAATCATAATGGTTGGAAGAGACCTCAAAGATCATCCAGTCCAACCGTATACCTGATGCCACCATGTCCACTAAACCATGTCTTGAAGCACCACATCTAAACGTTTTTTGAACACCTCCAGGGACGATGACTCCACCACCTCCCTGGGGAGCCTGTTCCAATGCCTAACAACTCTAACGGTGAAGAAGTTCTTTCTAATGTCGAGCCTGAACTTCCCCTGGCACAACTTGAGACCGTTTCCTCTCGTCCTAAATGAGGCTTCCTTGGTGTCCTGGGTAGGATGGATGGTCTCAAAATCATTGCTGATGTTGGAAGGAGAAGAGAACATATGGTTGTCTACTGGAAATGAGACTTTTGTTATGAGGAATAGCGTTTGTTCCTACCAGCAGGTCAAGCCCAGCCTTAGGTTGACTAAGACTACATTGGTCAAGCCAGTTTCTGCATTTCTGGGATTTTTTGGAGCTTACACTTTTAACATAAAAATGTCCAAGCACAGTCTGACCATATAAAACATGATTATATCATTTTCAAATTCAGATCGGGGAAGTATGAAGTGCTTAATCTCATACTTTCTTCATTAATTGCAAATTTAATTTATAAACAGCTGCATGAGATAGAAATTCCATCTCCTGTGATGAATACAGACCAATTAAGGTTATAAGTAGAAATAATTTATGGGATGTGTCAAAAGCAAAAATAGATTTACATAGAGCTGTATTGATTGAAATGCAATCTCATCAATCTGGAGGATGTTCTGGACAGTATTCAAGGAACTTGGAGATGAAAAAGATGGGAAGACAACACAATAAACTGAACATCTTCATTTGTAAGGCAACTAAAACGTATCACTGAATCCCAGCTGCTATTATAATTCCCTCCCTTCTCACACAGCTCCGCAATACTGAGAAATCTAAATATAAAGAAGAAAAATGTCTCTAGAAGGCTGTTATTTTGCTGCCTGAATTGTGTCAAGGAAGTGTAAATATAATCACATTTTATCCTCTGATCTGAAATGGATTTCAGTGGCACAGATCACAATGTAGCTTGCCTTGATTGATAATAATTCCCTTGTTACCATCAGTTATACGGTGAGATGCGGAGGAAGGAGAAAGCAGTTCAGTTCATGACAGCATTACTGGGCAATTCACTCAAAATCCTGTATCTTTATTTATGCCAGGAAGGGAGAGTAGACCTCAAAGTTTTGCTGTGAGAAACACACCATCCTAAAGAAATTATTTCTGCAATTATTTGGATGCAGGGGCACAAGTGGTATCATATGACAAACACCACCACGTTACCTCTCTTTGAGTGATCCATAAGAAGCTTACAGTTTTCTTGGATTTGTTATGCGTAAGCTAATTCTGGCTGATACTTCTTGGTGCTTTGAGAAACAGTCGACTGCAGGTGGGTAGTGATTCAAAGCACAAACTGCCTTGGTCAGTTCTGGAGGGGATTCTTCAGAAACAGTCGACTGCAAGTGGGTAGTGATTCAAAGCACAAGCTGCCTTGGTCAGTTCTGGAGGGGATTCTTGCTCTGTCTGGTCCACAGCTGACCATAAAACCCCAAAAAGCTCTTCCTCCCTTGCCTACTGCAACCTGCTAGCAACAACTGTGCTGCCAGGATGGAAGTGACTCTTCTGAATCTGGTTGGGTCAGCTGGATACTTCACTGCTCTCAGCTGCGCATCCCACCTCCCCAGCTGGAGAACATCAGCCTTGTGATGTTCTCACACAGGTCTGTGCCTGCTGCAGGCAAAGGCAGCCCGTGTCTGCTGGCTCTCAGGCTGCCCGGCTGGCTCTGCCGGGGTGTCAGCAAGGCAATGCTGCCATCGGCCATTTTCCTAGGGCAGGAACACCAGTGGAGTGGGACCAGGCTGCTCCCGAGGGACCTGTGACATCTCCCAGTAGCACAGCAGGATGCCGAGCGAAGCGCAGCCCATGGTCTCAGCACTCAGGGCCTTGGACAAGTGCTGCTGCAGAAAGGCCCGTTGTTCTCCAAGCTGGTCCTCTTCTCTAGAGATTGTTGTCCTCACAGCTCTGACTGCTGAGCAGGACTGTGCAGAACCAGCGCAGTGGTGAGAGGAAACTGGGTGTGCTTTGGCCTGCCTTGGTCACTTAGCTGAATTGTTTGACAGCTGGAGCAGTGTGACTGATAGCTCAGGAAAACAGTGGAGGGAAGGTGGGGAGAGAAATAGGTGGTGCTGTTTCTAGTCTTGTCTGGGGTCCTCTGTGCGTGGCCATGTCGTGGGGTCAGCATCTGATGAAGGAATGGCTGATGTTTGACACATCTGCAGCTTTAGAGACTTAGGTGAGTCCATACAGTGCTTTATAGATTGTAAATGGAATCCCAGGCTGGAGCTGTCTCCCAATTTTCTCTCATCCCAGTTCTTCAGCAAATGAATTCCTAACCTGTTCACCTGGCTAAGCAGGTGATTAATTTTATCTTGAATTTACTGCTCACACAGCTCCATCCATTTCCTCTCCCTTCCCCAAGCGTGACTCTGCAGTAGCTGGCAGAGCTGTGTGAGGGAGCACAGTGTGTCTGAGGTTCTGCTAGCTTGGTAGCTAGCCAAAAATGACGCATGTGGAGACCCCCCTCCACAGCTGTATCCTTTTCAAAGTGATGTTTGTAGCAGAGAGCTACAAAAGTGCTATTATGTTGTCTTGAGTGGCTGCGCGGGTTGATTTCTAAGCAGAGCAGGGATTAAATTTTGCCATCACTGCCCATGAGCAATTTGCCATTGTGCGGCAAGCAGCTTTCAGAGCAGGTTATTATTGCTGTCTGCGCTGTACCATTCTTCTTATATGAAACCTGAAACAGGACTCCCAACCTTGGAAGAAAAAAGATAATCCCTTTTCCTCTGTTGTTGGCAATACCATTTTAGAAGCCAGAGAAGTGCAACCCCCCGCCCCCCTTCTCCTCCCGTAATGATCCTGTGCTTTTCTAGTGTTGTTCCTGTGTTTGCTTCTGCTGCATTTCAGATAATGCTGGGACTAATATGGCTGTTCCCACTGAACGGTTCCAGGTGATGGAAGGCCATGTCTTGCCCAAAGATCTCCGTCTGTGCACAAATGAGCAGTGACAGCCACTTCTGGGCGCAGGACGTTAACCGGCAGGTTACAGTGGACAAAGCAAGTGGCAAAACCCGTTGGTGTATTTATTTTTATTTTATTAGGGGTCAGACATATTAATGACAGAGAAATTTCTAAAGAAAACAGATACTTATCACCAAGGGGTGTTTCTTCCATTATTGTTATCTAGATAGGGCCAAAATTTTAACAGCTCAAGGTGCTTTGAATTAAAGCAAAACCCCATTCCTTTCTTTTTCTTATCCCACTCCTTCTCTCCCCCCAGTTGCAATCCAGATCACAGAAATGCCCACCACTGCCTCTCAAAACAGTTTTTTTCTTTCAGACAGGCAAGAAATGTCACACTGACTGCACACTATATTGAAGAGGTATTACCGTGTGTTTGCACTTTTCTGGTTTTCCACTTTTCTCTAACTGTACTTAATACTCCTGATTGACCCCAGATTCAGTCCTTTTCCATATTATATAAGAATCCAATTGCTGTTCAGTTGACTCCTACAGAATAACTTCATATCTGTCTTAAATACCAGCTTATACTAAAGTAAATTTACCATTAAAATGTGTTCCAGTGATTTCTTCTTTGCCTCAGCTTCATAGTGAAGGAGGACCTGGTTCTTTGCAAAACAAGTGCTGACAGAAATCAGGTGGCAGCTGTAGGTCTCCTACCTTATCTCAGATTAACCCTGTCCTCTCAGGCCTCCTATATGAAGATGAAGACCCCCAAACCCCAGAGGAATTCCTGGGAAGATCTGAAGAAGGCCATCTGTGTGGGTGAAATTGCCTCAGGAACCACAGTGGCTTTTCTTCACTTTTTCTCAGGATCCATATTAATTCTAGCTTGTAAAAAGTCCTCTTTGAGAGAAATGCTGTTATCACTTTTTACTCTAAGGACCCATACCAATCTCCTTTTCAAAAGAAAAGGCTAAAAATTCAAGGCCTAGGGTCAATGTCAGCTTCTTAAAAGAAAATGTCCAGACACAGAAAAAAGCCCAGTGAAGACCTTTTTATTGCTCCTGATTTTACATGCGGTCAATCCTATGGTGCTGGGAGCAGTGCAAGAATCAAAGTAGTGATCATATCTGTGAGTATCATAGGGGATGAGGTTCAAGGCATCACTCTGCTCAAGGAAATGTCAGGGCTTCTGGGCTGGGGTCCTGGATCTGGGCTTGGTTTGCATGAGCTGGTGGAAGGCCCTTTGGTAATGTAGTCTGGTCCGTAAATGATTTGTTTTGTGAGCCAGAATGTCCCAAGCCCAGTTTCCTCTGGATATCTCTCTCTCAGTTCATTGTCTAAGAAAGTACAAGGTTTGGCTGAAGCTTTTCCATGGCTGAGGCATTTTCTGCCTGCCTTGCCCAATGAAATCATACAACAGACTTTCCCTTCTGCACCTTGAAGTGATGTTGATCAGGGCCACAAAAAATTTGGGAGATTCATTTTCTGTGGGGGTTCTACCTCTATGTCAAATACGCCAGTGGTTCTAGCACACGTTAGGGGGAGAGCATGCAGATGCACACCCAGACAGCCAGCATGAGCACCTCTGCCTCATTTCCAGAGGAAACAAAGCTACAGCAGTGTCAGATTGGATTGACCTACTGTTTGAGGAGGTTGTGGAATTTAATTAGCGCTCAAAGAAGCACTTGGCGATCCTGGGACACAAAAGTGCAACTGAAGTATCTTTGTTTGCATGCTAGTAAAATCTGCCTGAAAATGAAATAACCACATGGCTTTTCTGGTCAACATTTGTTGGAGCAGAATGATAATGGGTGGAGGAGGGAAATACATTTGTGGCGTTCCCTTTCTGCTCAGGCTCGGGGCTGTCAGTCTAGTGCTATGCCCTGTCAGCTTCACAACGGGGAAGCGGTACCAACCCGACAAGCGGGGGCATTCAAATCAAGCTTGGTGATCACACAGTAAGTCCTTAGGAAGGAGCTTTGTGTTGCAGTTTCACATGTAGGAACGAAAGAAACACCCTCCCCTTGCTCCCCCATGGCCCCTCATTTCCAACAGGCTTGGAGGCTCTAATTACGCTATTGCACAGCTCCTGGCAATTGCAAGGGCTTTTAATGCTGCTGCCTGCTTTGGAGGAGAGAAACTGGAATAATCTGCTTTGTGTCGTGTCCCTTGCTGGAGATAAGAGACAGAAGTGAGTTGCAGGGAATGTAAATTGAATGAACATATTGCAGTTGCTGGACAAAGCTCTGGTAGGTCTGCTCTGGCTCTGCTTCTGAATGACGCAGCCCGTCTTGCCCAGTGCCCTTGCACCACGTGTCCCTAGCGCTTGTCCCGGAGTACAGCCGTGAAACAGGCTGTGGCTTCATGGTGTGGCACAGGAGCTTTCGGTGGGTTTTCCATCATAAATTTTTCTTTCTTTACCTTTTTCCCCTCTTCCCTTCCTGTGAGCAGATGAAACATGCACTTAATTTTCAGGAAAGTGACTGCTGTGGTAGCAGCTGTGGGAAATCAAATGCACAGCAGGCCCCCATAATTCACAATAATTTTGTGTAGCAGTTTCTGATGATGTGATATCAGGTGAAAATTATCCCTGCTACTATCTCATGTGCCACATCTTTGAACTTCAGCCTGTTTTTCCATTGGAATGTGTGCCTAGGGCTACCAGATTATTGACGGGGGAGAAGTAGTAATATCATAGATTTAGTTTTAAAATCTTCCTTGTAAATGTATTGCTGGGGATGCACACAGGGTGCTGCTGGAGCCTCAGCAGCAAAGACCGTTGTTGTTAGCCCTTTAATCTCCACTGTTTGTATTTATACAGATTCCTTTGCTAAGAAGCATCCGTTCTGATCTATTATATTTACCCACAAATGTGATAGTTACTTCTGACGAGGTAAAAATGATAATGATATCTCTGTGTCACAGGATTTTATTTCAAATGAAAGATCTAACGGAGCATATCATGTTTTATTATTGCTGTAAGTTCAGTTATGAGTATCTGTGGAGAGGCATCCTTCCCTGTCTCCATTCAAGCTGCAGGACTGGAGCTTGGCTCAGGGCACAGGAAAGGATGCACATGGGCGCCAGTTGAATGAATCCAGCAGTAGCTGTGCAGCCCCTCTTTTTAAAAGATTCTGGAAAACATGCTTGGAAAAGTGGGTCCAGGATGCCTGTTTCCCATTAGCCTGTGTACAGCTTGAAGATGCGAGACCCAAAGCTTCACATCTCCTCCAGCAGGAAGGAGAAGGCCTCCAGGAAGCCTTAGCCCAGGAGGAGATTTGGAATGTATTGTGATTGAAGCAGAGAAGCCCTACGGCAAGGGGCCAAGTGGACGTGTAGAGTCCTGACATCACATCAAAGGGTCATTTGCCTTCTGTTAGCAGGACAGCAGGTCTCTGGGATTAGAGTAGGTTTGTGGCCTGTAACATCAGATTCCTTAGTGAGGTGAGCTCTGGAAGAGAAAGAAAATGGGATTGTAGTTACAGAAGACGTTGGTGAAAGGGTGAAACCTATTGCAATCTGATACGTCATTTTCATTGCTACGTATCAAATAGGGCTGTTAGCTTGATGTGAAAGAACGTTTGAATATTGATGATAAGTCTGCTCAGTGAAGCATTGCATATACTGAGAGGACCCTGTGAATCTGGAATATTTAATGTAATCAGCTGGAATGTAAAGCACAATATGTACAGCCTTGTTCAACCTGTGCATTTAATCACTGCTCTCGAAAGGCTATTACCTGCAATAACGCAATGCCAAGTCTGAAGTAGGGAACAAAAGCACTATTTCCCAAGGGAACAGTGCAGAAACTCCTTAGATGATTTTGGTTCCGTTTTCAGAGAACACCTTGCAGAGGTATCATCAGAAATAAAGATGGCCTAATTTGCAATTTGCAACAGACTAATTTGCAAAATAAAAGCAGTAAGTACTGTTTATCTGTAGTTACTGTTTTAGTTACTGTTGGGGAGCCATCATATGTATTAACTTAGGAACTAACAAAAAAGGTCACTAATTTGGAGAAATTTGGGAAATCTTACTCCATTTATAATGCATTCAATATATCAGTCAAAAATTACCCCATTAATATACTTTTCTCCTGTTAAAGGAATTCCTTTCCTACCAGGATCTTCCAGCAACCCTAGAAGACTGCATAATGCTATCATGAGCAAAGTTAATAGTGGGCAAAAAACAGGCCAAATTAGAGAAAACAGTTCATTTGAAGTTTTAAGCTGAAGATCAATGATTAATGGATTCAAGGAAGAAAGACAGCATCAGTGCACTAACGATCTGTTACTCGGAGAGAGGTATGTTTCTGACACATTAGATGTGTCAATAACTTCTGCAGTGATGGGTTTATAATAGCTGATGTATTCTATTAGTAGAGACATGAATGATAAACAGAATGTTACCAAGTGCATAGTTCAAGCAGCACTGATAAAATTAGCACAACCGGAATATACAGAAGTCTGTGAAGTTGTGACTTGCTGTACGCAGCTGTCAATAGGCACAGTTCCAATGCTTAGACCCAGCTATTCCATGTGGATTCTAGCCCGAGCACATTTATCCAGGGACCTGGTCATGCTCAGTCAGTGCAAGGCAGAGGAATAAGCCCCAGGAGCACCCATAAGCTCAAGTCAGCGTAGAGGGATATCAGCCCATTTGTAGAGCAGAGAGACACACGTGAGAGGTCAGCTCGGTTCCTGCAGTGTCGTTTGAGTTGGTATATGAGTTAAATGACTCCTGGATGTGTATTTTCCAAGGGCAGGCTCCTGGCAGTAGGACTTTGTCCCTCTACCAGAACAAGGCCTCGAACAAGTGTTCAATACATGCTTCAAAAGCTGTGTTTTCTCCCAGACTTGTTGAGAGAAGTTGGACTTAGTGTTGGGTGGTTGCAGTGTGCTATTTCAATATTTAAGCAAGGATTGTTTAAGGTTTGCTACTTGCCTGAACTCACTGACTGGCTTTCCATTTGTCAGCACGTGGTTGCCTTATAGGAAAGGGACTCACAGCATTCTTAGAGTGCTTTTTAGACATTTTGTGTGTATTGTAATTCCATAACCCCAAAATGAGGGACACTTCTTAAGTCTGGATTAAACCAGTGAACAATACAGATACCACAGCTAACCAGGCTGCTTTACCTGGTTTATGGGAAGGGATGGGCTTGGAGAGAGATGCAGAGGAGACCAGTAGTGATATCTTTCTCCACTAATAAAAAAACCAAACCCAAACAACCTGACAAGGAGGACTTAAAGGCTAAGCAACAGCATCCACCTGCCTGCCATCCCATGTCTTCTGGCCTTCTTCATCTGGGAGTGTGACCCAGAGCCTATTTCCACTTTTCTATGCTGATGATTAATGAAGACAAGAATGAGGAGGAAAATGGCCATACTAATATAATGAAAACTCAGAGATCCTCATGGAGCTGCACCAATTGCATTATTTCCACTAGTGCTGCTAAACACCCCACAGTGGAAGAAGCACAGACAACCAGAAAACTATAGCCCCATCATTCTGAAAATAAAGCCTGTTGAATAATACTGAGTGTGCCTGTATTTAACTGCCATAGCCCTAATTTCTTAGATGTAGGCAGACACCATAAACTATGGCTCAGCGCTGACTCATCACATCAGATTCCTCCTACCAGGGAAAGACGTTAAATGAAAGTGAAAATCCATCCATTTTTTATTTCTGCTAAGAGCATGGCAGTGGGCACACAAAGGTTTATAACCAGCCTCTGGACTGGGACTGGTCTCTAAAGGAAGGTTTTTGAAGAGCTGAGCCAGTGTGTGCATCCAGAGCTAAATGCAAATAAAAGCACTATACATCACTACTGCACAAGGAGATGAGTTCACAGGGAGGTGAAGCTGCTCTCCCACAAAGCACCGATCCCCAATCCCTTTTCCAGGTGTGCTAAAACTAGTCTGTCACACTTACAGGCAGAAAACCTGAACAGCAGCAAGTAACTTGATCCAAACGCAGGTCATTCTTATGCTGATTTTAGGCCTTGTGATTTGTGAGCAGTTGAGCCTGGCTTTGCTGTTGTACAAGTGCCTGTGCCAGCACCGGTGGTGTTCAACTCCGGGTACACAACTGTTTTTTTCAGCCCTATAAACACCTACCTGTAGACTTCCTAACACCATTCCAGGAGCATAAGCCCTTTAGAAAGCTATTTCACTGTCTGAGATAAAATACCTTCCCCCTTTTTCATCAACAAACTTCCTTCACCTAAGCAAGCCCACCCCCAAACCACACAGACCCACAACAGAATCAGCCCGTGGGCTGCCATGACTCCTATTTGGAGAGGTGGGGCTGGGGTAGTGGTAGGGGGGTCTCCCTGCCCACACCTGGCGATGTGCTGTGAAAGGTAGGAGCAGACTGGGCTTTGCTTTCTTTCTAGACAAAATTAAAGAGCTATATCTAGGGACAAGAGGCTCTAGGATAAAAAGCAAATAATCCAGAAATGGGGGAGGAGGGGAGAATATAAAATACTCTGGTTTTAATCAGGAAGAGCAATTTAGTTGCAGTTTTCTGCATAATTCTGTTGAAGAAATAAATTATGCAGAAGAATGCGCTTTTCTCCTGAGGCTAAAAAAAGACCAAGTGGGACTCAGGGAAATGCCTAGGACTTACATGTGTTTGCTATTTAGCTGCATTTTTTGACAGTTCCTTGTAGGTTGAATGGTTTATCCTGTAAGCTTCAGCTCTGAAATGGACTCCTAACAAGAGCATGCAGCAGGAGTGTCCTCTCATGTGGGAGAAATTAGTTTTCTGTGGCATGGGACCACCTCAGAGAGGCCTTTCCTAGTATTTCTGGGGCTGCTGGAGCCCCTCGTGTCCCTGGTGGGGCAGCTCTGCTCCATGGGGCCATGCTGAGCCCCAGCTGGGGCAGCTCAGGCTGGGACCTGTCCCAGCACAGACTCTCCTCCCTCCCCGACCTGCTCACTTGGGTAGATGTGACGCTTCCTTGGGATTAACTTGCAGCATATGGGAAGCCTGTCACAAGCAGATGAAGATTTAGGCAAGGTTGTTTTTTCATTGCTGTGCTAAAGAAAAACAAATGCTGCAGTTTTTATTTCTTTAATGTTTTGTGCAGCAGTTTCCAAACTTGTGAAATGAAGCAGTGCTTTTCCTGAAAAAGGAAAAGATCCAGGCCCAGGATACTGAAATTTTGGACTCCTTAGTGGGAAAAACCTCATTTTAAAAATTACTTGCCACTGAAATGCTTAGGTTTAGGACTTAGGAGATCAAAGCACTTAGATATATTGGAAAGCTTTTATTCTAAGCTTTAAAATATTAATTTAGAAATCCTTGAGTGGAAAAGGATCATCTCAAACCATCCTAGCAAAGTTTTGTCCATTTTTTATTTTAGTTGATTAAACGTAAGTACAAAACTTGTCTTGTGCATATGGTGGGCTTTGCAAGAAAGAAGAACATATTGAAAGGTAAAGCACAGTCTTTATCCTCCAAACTTTGGCTTTTCTCAGTATAGATCCAGCTCCAGACAATTACTAAGTCCCTCCTGCTTAGTCTCAAGTGGTCTTTAGGAATCAGAAACAGCATCTGTTAATTTTTAGCAGTGGAATCGTCAGTGGCTTGGGCTTTTCAGCCAGCTGTTACCACCGCACGAGCTGTGGCTTCAGAGGGGAGGAGGAGGAGGCATGAGTGACTTGGGGACCTGGAGATAAGAGGTGCTGAGGAGGACATAAGGACAGGAATGGAGGCAAGCCCTGAGGCTCTGGAGTGCAAGGGTGTCTGGCTGAGGAGAAACTGGAGTTCCCGTAAGGGGTTTCTTCCCCTCTG
>NW_009612214.1:51302-52984 GCF_000690535.1 Cariama cristata
GCCCTGGACCTTGTCTGTGAGCCTGAAAAATGCTCTGGGGCTCTGTTACTGCCCTGCTCGCAGGGTTCGTTCCCCATCTTCTCCTTTGTGCCACCATATCACCAGTAGCTTGCTGTGGCTGGCATTGCTATGGAGTCTGGTAAGGAAATGGATAGCAGTCACTCTGAGTACACCAGAGGGGAGAAATGCCCCTGAGTCTGGGAACTTAATTCTGGCTGAAGCCTTCAGAAACGAGGAGGTGTTTGTCAGAGAGAGGTTTGCTGCTGGTGTCTCCTGCAGTGTGTGGAGGAGAAGGAGGGATGGCCAGACAAAGATGGGAGGACAGCAAGCAATTCAGATCCCATTTCCACCAGTTAATTCAAAACTTTGGGCAGGTCTCTCCAATTCTGGAAGGGGTGTAATGTTATTCTGGAACAGTAATACCCCCAAGGAGGTGCAATACTGCCAAGTTAATTGGCATTGATAACACATAAAGTCCTCTTGAGCCTCAAGTGCCGTGGAAGCTCCTACATCTCATTTTATGTTTGTGGCTATACTGGTAATGTTTTCTGTGGGTCAGGGGCTTATTTAAATGACTCTGTGATTGTGAGGAGATATATAATTTAATTTAATCCCCTGTTTGCGGTGAGTTTGATTTGATGATGCCTCACAACTGCTGGATGATGAAGACATGTATGATTACAGTTCATAGACCTCTCACAGCTGGAGAAGTGAATATTTTTTCTTAGTGATATTACTGTGGAAACCCTAATGTACAAGCTGCCTTCCTGCCCTGATGGCCGCAGTTTTGCAAATAGCTGTGTTCCGCAGTAAAACCCCACTATTTCTAACCGGAGAAAGATCTATATTTTCTATAGCAGATGACTCTAATTTTTCTTTTCTATTCTATATGTGTGTAGTGACTGATCCTGGAAGATGTATAAGGTGCAACCAGGATGAATGACAATGCATTGGAAACTGGCCTCTCCTTGAGATAATGTCCTGTTTTGTGAGCATGGTGGTTAAAAGAAATAAGAGGCGGAAACCTTTTCTGCTTAAAGCTGAACCTCTGTTCTGTGGAGAACAGTTTACACTCCTTCATATATAAACTGATGAAATGCATATAAAATCACTGATGGAAAATCAGTATTTTCTAAAGGAAAAATAGATTAAGAAAATTCCTTTTTTTTTTTGTTTTTATTAATGCTGAGATTTTGAAATGTCAAATCCAATGCTCCACAGCCATAGAGTCTGTTCTTATTCTTGGGAAAGTCTTCTGTTTTGCAGGCTCGTGTGTCTTTAGTTCAAGTAATGAAGATCACTTTTAGACATCAATTACAACACAGAAATGAGTTCCATGACAGGTGAACAAGCTGAAGGTCATTTGCTTTGTCAGAGCCTTGAAAGCGGTTGCTGTTAGCCATGCCCGTCTCTGCAGATCTGACAGAAAACGGTGTTTTGCGTCGTGGTATAGGGGGACCACAGGAGGCTCTGAAAAGACTCATTTATGGGACAGCACCTCAGTCAAGTAATTTTTGGTCGTGGGTACATGCATAAAGACATTATTGGTGCTGAATCAGCTTATTTTTAGGGCAATTTTCCCCTTGTCCTTCCCCCATCACCAGCCCGGTTGATTTGCCTAATGGAAGCTGACAGTAAACCTCAGCCCTGATTGTCAGATTTCTCTAGAAACCTCAAGGGAA
>NW_009612214.1:53008-86443 GCF_000690535.1 Cariama cristata
GAGGAAGGCAGACATTTGAGGAACAAAAATAGCACACATAATGAGCTCCCTTATTTAGCCAAACTGCTTTTTTAATAACCTTCCTTTTCTTTCTCTCTCTTGCACAGACAGACACACCAAACACGCGGCATCTTCGAACAATAGGAGGTGCTTTGGGCATTGGGGTTGACAGAAAATAGATGGATATGACTGCTGGTCCCTTGGGTTATTGCCTGGTCCCTCTGTGGAGACACAGCTTGAGAAAGCCATTTGGGAACTGTCTCAAAAGAGATCTCTCTGTTCTTCGTACTTTTGTTTAACTCATCTAAATTCTCATCTCAGACATGGGAGTCTTGCTTGATTCAGACTGTGCACTAATGTCCTGTCCCTTCGGCATGTGCTGAGGTTGGCACTCTGATGGGGAGCTTTGGGCAACGATGACAGTTTGCGGTAGTCTGGGCTTTTTACTCCCAGCCAGGGAAAATGTGGTTTGTTTTTTTTTTTTTTTCCCCCAAGTAAACCTGAAAAGCATCTTTAAAGCAGGAAAAGAGAGTCAGAGAAAGCATGTAAAGGAATTTATCCTTCATACACTCTTTAGAAGTTGGACATGACAGTCTTTTTCTTTTGTGCCTGAGATAGTCTGCGTATGATGTTATATTCCATGAAATAATCTTCTTGAAGTGAGTTGTGTTTTTTTTTAACTGTTCCAGAAGTGTAGCTGACAAGCAAAGAAAGAAAAGCTTATTTATTGACTTTCCATGGAAAAATATAACAAAAGATAAGATGAAAAATATGACAGAGTCATATAGATAGTCAGAATATATGATGGAAGATAGAGGAGTTTGATTTATTTCAGGATATATCTGTTCTACCTCCAGGTCCTTAGAGAGGATGGTACTTTTAGAAATAACCCAGCACTGGAGATGACAAGCATACTTTTAGCATCAGCCCACTATTAAGCAAGCTTTCTTTACCTTACTCCTCACTTGCTCTGGAGTCTTATTTTATGGTAACCAGTTGACAGTGAGACGAATTACTCAGGACAAGATGTGGCACATCTTTTATAGCATTGTTTGTACAGAGAGGTCTCAAAACTATAAAGTACTTGAGCTGTATATTATCTTGCCCATTGGAGACACGCAGCTTCTTCAGGGGCTGCACAGAGCAGCTGTCCAGCCAAACGAACTCGCACCAGACAAATATTTAGACTTACACGCTGGTGCAGCAACTGAAATGTGCCAAGAATATGGAACAGTATTTGTAGTTATTATTTAGCTATTACTACAAGTAGGCTTAATGTCATTGTCAATTTTACTTACAACAAAGAAGAATTTGAAAGGAAGAGTAAACTTGTCCGTTAATTATCGAAATACTTTCAAATGAGACGAATCTTAAGAAGCAACTTGGCTTTAATCCCTTGGTTGTTCAGCTCCTAAATAGCACTGCCAACTTTGGCTGTGCATCGGGAGACAAATGAAGTCTGAATATCATCAAAATGTTAGCTCCAAATAAATCGCAATAAGTTGTCTGGGTAAAGGTATAGTACATTCTGTGTTGCCTTGGCAATTTAAATCCATTTACAGTATATGTCTTATATTTAGCTATATTCCAGAACTGTGTTATCTTTATTTTTGTGGATTCCTATTGCTTTCCAGTGCTCTTAGTCTGTAAATTCAACCCCGGATGGATGTTTTGTCTTATATATATCAAATCAGCTCCTTCTTAATCAGGAATAGAGCCTGAGCTTCTTTTCAGGCATATATCTCAGGTAATACACCCAGCTCAAAACCAGGCTGGGGTGAAGCCAAATGCCAGTTTGAAAGTGTCGATGTGCCTGTATTAGAGAGAGTGATTTACCAGTATCACAAGAGCAGTTACTATTAGTTAGCAAGTAGGAGGTGTGTGTGCAGATGCTGTAGAATTTGCTGCTGCGCTGGGCCTGTGCTGCTGTGTGCTTTGGGAAGCTTCTCTGTCATTCATTTACCAGCTCAGGCTTGGAAAGGATGTCCAAAAAAGTAAAGCAGGGCAAGCTTTTCACTGGCCATTCGATAACTCCCTTCTTTGCAACTCTTGTTTCTTTTTTTAAAAACGGATTTTCCTATCTCTGTCCTTTTCTGCATATTCTTCTTCCCTGCCCTGTCCACTGTCTTCCCTTGCAGTCAGTCCTGCACATGGGAAATGATCAAATGGTTCCCAATCTACTTCACTAGACAAGTTCTGCCTTATTTCTGTCAAAACTAAACTTTTTTCTTGCAGTGATATGTGAAAAAAGACCCAACCACCCCCGTCCCCAAACCCCAGGTGAGCAGAGTACACATTAGATCTCATCATTTTGCACTGCTTTAGCTCCTGCTGTTTTTATTGACAAGTCTTGCAAGTTTGTTATTGAAAGTGGAAGAATATAGTCTCTATTTGTTTAGCTGAAATGAAGAGGAAGCCCTTCTCATCTCCTTAGCTTGCGTTAGTCCCTCTCATCCTCTTTACCTGGGTGTTGTTTCGGTCCTTGTTAAATCCATTAAACCCTGGGAGATACTCCATTTTAAAGAGTCTGAATGCATTGCTCTCTACTGATCTAGGAGATATAATTACTAGAACAAATGTCAGTCATGTAATCTTCTTTAAAGAGCAGAAATCTATCTGTAAGTCACTAATGTGGCCCAATAAGGATGATTTTACTGCAGAGTATTAGGAAGAAAAAGCCCTCTTTGGAATCCAGAAAATACTTAAATATCAAATTTGATTGTTATATCCTTTCAGAAGTTGACACAAAGATTGATGGTTAATAAGCATGTGTTCTTCATTTGCATTGCAAAATTTTCAATGCAAACTACAGGCAACCATCAAAATAGTCAGTTCATTATTTTGTTAGCCTTCCCTTTTCCTATTGTCTGCCCATGGGTAAGAAACTATATATCAATAAAGCAATACTGAGAAACTCTGCTGAAGAAGAGCAAGATAACAGATTGCAGTAGGTATCCTTGGTTCCCTGGATTGGTGCCAGGGTTAGTGCCTCACACTAGCTCAGAAAGTCAATGGACAATTTATTCTGTACTAAAAATATTTTCCCTCATTTCTTTAATTTTTTAGCAGTATATACACACACATACACAAAGTGAATTTCAAATTCAGCAGATGAGTGAAATTACAAAGAAAAGACAGGCTGCTAAAGAAAGCAAAAAAGCTATTGTCTTTGATTTATGGATTTGTTCCAGTCTGAGAAGCTCAGAGCGTTCTTCGATAAGGGCCATAAGTGATTAGAAAGTAATGAACTATAGAAAAGGGTCAGAAGATGTTGAGATTAGATCTTCATGACTGAACAGGAGCTGGTGATGAACCAATCTGCATGAAATGCTGCCTCAGTGTCAGCTTCTCAAAACTGTTGATTTATTTCTGTTATCTTTACATTTTGCCTCCAAAGAGCAAGATATGAGGAATTAAGTAGCCAAAGATAGGGACATTTTCACTTAATGTTTCATTAGCTTCTGTATGTTTCTGGTTTACTTAAAGCCTGTGCAGATGACCATCTTTTCCTTGTTCACCTTCTCGGAGATTCATGCTTAAAAGAAGATTCATAAAACATTTCCATGTGGGGAAAAATATTCTTAGGTTAAATTCAAAGTCTCTTTTGATCTCCCTGAGATTTAATCATTGAAAACTCTCTGTGAAAGGCAAAACCTTTATACCTACATTAGACCAAAGAAATAGTATTGTAGGTCTCAAAAGTCTTCAGAATTTTTTCTTTGTCAAATATAGATCTCATAATAAAATCTGTTTTTGTTTATTTCAATATCCGCACAGTTGAAAGTTTCTTATTCCACCTGTAATTTTATCAAAAGGGTTTCAAGCAAAGGTGTTTCTTAGTAGCAGTAATGTTCTTATCACTGTGATGATCTTGGGATGTGAGGCAGGATTCAGAAGTAGTGCCTTTCTGTTAATCATCTACTGCTCTCATCTAACAAAAGGTAATGCCAAGCAGCTTGTGATGTCTTGGATTATAACTCTCTATGATTAATATATGGAAACCCTAACAGTATCCTTGAGGTATGGAGTTAAATGTTACATACTGATACCAGAAGACACTGTCCAAGTCCTCATTGTATTTCTTTTATTTTTAACTAAGAATAGATGGAGATTTTATTTTTAGCTAAGAATAGATGGAGAAAAATTATTATCCCTATTTTATATTGGGGACACAGTTATGCTGCAGTGTTCTTGCTGTTTACTCAGGAAATTTGTACAAGAGGGAGCAGTTGCATCTAGATTGCCTGAATCTCAGTACTGTTGCCACAAGGCCATCTTCTGGTGTTTTATTTTCTGGTACTATTTTCAGCACTATTTATAAAAAATTACTTGGGACATCTGAACACCTAATTTTAATAACTTTGGTGCAACTAGGATGCCAAATTCTGTAGGCAGCTTTGACAACTTCAGTGTATTTGCAGGACAACATATTAATATAATGGTTTTTTGTAGGAGTTGAGTGAAGGACAGTACAGAATATTAATGGCTATTTCACAGATCCTTTGTAATATCTAGCCATATTCTAGCTCTGTAAAATCCTTAGACTGGTAAAACTTTGAAATTCTTCAGTGTCGTTTGGTCAACTACCAGCTTTTATTACACGGTAAAGTCATTGATCCCCGGCAACTGCATATATTCAGTGAGTCATTTAGAAGATTTTGCAGAACAGCCGGACCACATCCTAATGGATGTACGAGAAGCACTGTTTACTCTATTGAGGAGCCTTCAAATTGGTAATGCTTGAAACGTTTCATAAGAACAAGTCTTCCCCTCTTTCTCCTCTTCTAGATCCAAACCCAGGACTCTCAGAACTACCACTTGTTTTCTTTGCCCTGAATTACTTTGTGCTTGGCAGGTCTTATATCATCCATTCAACTTTACTTTGATTCAACTACAAAGGCATTGCATGTTCTTTCCCAGGTAGGAGTGGTATCCATCTGTTTAAATAAGAAAAGGCTATCTATATTCTTTATTGAAAAAACTATGAAATGAGAGCTTATGGTTTTCTTGTCTTGCGCTTGAAAAATGAAACTGCTTGAATTCTCTGGCTGTATCCAGCCATGTAGATCTGATTTCACTCTGTCATGCAATCATTCAGATGAGCTGAACACAAACACAGGTTTTGCTGTTTGCCATTCCAGGTTGCGGTCTCAGAAGATAGCCATCTGGATGGAAAATGCATTTTGATGCTCAGTCAGGTGTCACAGGACCTATTTGTGTTTATTCTTCCTGTAGGCAGCTTTGTTCCATCAGATTAAGCTGGGATTCTTTCCAGTTGAGGCAGCTTGGTGCAAGCAGCTATTATTGTCTAATGCTAGCAGTGTGCTGGGGACTTTAACTCAGAACAGAGCTCTCTGTGTTCTTCTCATATGGCTGTAAAATGATCATGTGGTTTTATGAGCCGTTTTTGCTTACCAGACTGCACTAGTGCTTGTGCAGAAGGAATTACTCAGGAGCACTGGATATTGGCCAATGGATGAAACAGGACATTGGACTAGATGCATAAAACTTGCCCTAGCTCTTGGCCAAAGATCCATTGGGCAGATCTGGAGGGAACTTGTAGGAAGTTCACCAACCCAAGTGTATCAAATCCCAGTGGATTGATCTGGGTTTTCTGGTTTGTAGTGGATCCTTGAAGACATCAGAAATAGCTTCAGGTATGAATTGCAAAAGGTTTGACAAAGAGATCAGTTTGCATAATCACTGAGTTACTTCAAGCCCAAACCAAAAAGCCCGGCAACCCTTTGCTCCCCGCAAATTGTTGTCTATGATCTACTATCTAGACAGATTGATGACTGGATTAAGTTGAAAAGGTTGTTTGGCGTCATGATTTTAATTCCCACCCTCGGAGGAGAACTTGGCCAGATTTGAGTTGCAGTTTGTTTTCTGTAAAACACTGGGTGTATTTGCATTTGGTCTCTGGTGATGGGGAACCGCTGTATGATGGAATTGTTCTCCATGAGCCACGGGGCTGTCAGGACACCGCAAGTATTCTGTGAGCTGTGTATCTCCATCACAATTAAAATAACCAAAACTTCAGCTTTTAATACAGTGCCAAGCAAACACCTCAGAATTTGGGGTGACTGAAGAAAATAACAGAGGCTTTATATTTTTTTATTTATTCTGATCTCACCACCTGACTGTGGTGAATTCTGACTTCACCACCACCCCAGACATGATGACTTGCAAGTCACAAGGGAGGCCAGTCACATACATCAGATGTGCAGGGCTGCAGAGGAGGAGAGGACCCTTGCAGCACCTAAGTGAGAATCTGCCTGAGCCAACTGTGCAACACAGCAACAACCTTGTAATTAAAACCTCTTCCCTGTCTGATAGATAGGGCCAAGTCTACCACCACAATAAACCACTCAGCAAAATGCTGAGCAACCTTCCCATCCAGCTGCCTCAGAAGGCCTTGAGAGTGTTGGTGGGATCCTGGGACACCAGGTGCAGGGGTGTTAGGTCAAGCAAGGCCTCCAAAATGCCCTAAGATATCCTGTCAGGTAGGACAAGAATATCATTATTTACTGCTATTTGATTTACTTCAGGCTCTGATGAGACAAATTAACAACATCACAGCCCCAAATCAGCCATCTTTAATCTTTTAAAGCTACCCTTCCCCCAATGGCACAATGCAAAAAGCTTTGGTAATTATGCATCAGCCCATCTTCAGCTGCACAGCTCTGCCTCCCCAACCAATGCTGCCAGGCTTTCTCCTCCCTTGTTACCCAGCCAAGTTTCCTTTATAAGTCCTCTTAATTGGCTCGTTAGTGTAACCTGAGGCTACCTGTCCTGCTTGGCTGATTCACTAATGAGGCTCAGCTGCCTTTTCTCAGACCTAGACAGGCTGGAGAGGGATCTGTAAAACCTGGTCATGGGCTTTTCAGAGATGTTCCCTCCAGTCCCCTGGTAGCCCAGCCTCTCTGGCAGCAATGTCACTGGTGGCTTTTTGCACAGACAGACATCTCATGAGCTCCCAGCAGCTGTTGCTCTCCTATTTAGACAGGGACTTTGTCCCTAAAAATCCATCTGTTGTTAGTATATCCTAATATACAGAGCACTGTGAGTCGTTACTGCTGCTGTGCCTGTAAAACCAAAGAAAGGGCCTTTGTGCTAATTCACAGGATACAAATGCTGCTTACAAAATGTTTCCCTGGACGTCAGCAAGAACAGAAGTAAGTTCAAAATTGTATATTGGGGTTTCTAGGACTGAGTTACCAAGACCAGCATTAGGCCTATCCAACTTCTGGTGCCTTCTTGTGAGCGCTCTTGCTCTAGGCCTTCTGTACAACACACGTCTCCTCCAGAGGGTAATTGGGTGGCATGGACTGCTCAGGAATCCCAAGGAGATTGGACTGGCTGAGCTCATTGCTCAACAAAGCAGGGATGGTGACTTAGAGGGCAGCAATACCTTCCAGACCGACCTGAAGGACGGTTACACTCTGTAGTTCTGATAGGACAAAGGTTTGACCTTTCCTTTTGTAAGCCACATGCAAAATGGGCTTGGTAGCTCTATTGCTGTATTTTACGTGCTCCCTGGAGCCTCGAGTGCTATGTAGTGAGGAGCTCACTTGGGATGGGCCAAGCCAGGGCTCCACAACTCTTTCTCTCCTGCAGCCAATCTTGGAGAGCAGCTCTTCTGTTCATTCAAGACCAACGGTGAAGAGGTTGGCAGAGTCCTGGTAGCTTGCAGCAGGGTAAGCCAAACCCATAGGAAGAATTTGAGCAAGCAGGCTCATAGGAGTTGTAATGAAACAATTTTTTTCCCCAAATTTTTTGTTGGAAAAAGTAGCTTCATCACACCAATACAGTCTTAAATAGCTTGCAACATTAATTGTTACAATTTAAAAATATGAAGTGAGAGGTCATGTGCTCACTTGGACTAATAGCAAGAATTTTTCATAGTAGGTTAACAGACATCAGTTAGAAACAAATGAAGCAGATTTCCTTTTGTGCTAGTTGATCATGGGAAGCGCCCACGTTCCACGGCTACGGAAATGGCTATGTGATGTTGGGGTTTGTCAGATGAAGGTCTTCTTCGAAGGGAAAGGAAGTATCTGTGTAAGCTGTCTGTGTTTGAAGCAGTACCACTCCAGTGAGTCATATCCAGGAAAGGTGAACTTGAACCGAACGATTAAGGGTAAGTGGAACATAATGTAAGAGAGGGGACCTGAAGAATTTGGCTTGTTTAGTCTAGCAAATCACAGACCAAGGGACAATCTGATTGCTGTCTAAAAATATATGGGAGTAAAGAGCAGAGAGAGAGGAACCACTGGCTAAGAGCAAAACATATATGTTAACCATGCATTAATTTAGTCTGGGAATAAGACAGCATTTAACCATTAAAGCAACAAGATTCTGGAACAGAGCAGCGTTCACGTCAGAATAACAGGAGCAAAACCACTGTCTAAAGATGCAGCTTGAAGCAGGTATGAAGGAGATTATATGATGTAGTGACCTCTGCTATCAGGGCACGGGACTCAATGACCCATCCAGTCTCTGCCAGCCCAGTGATCCTGTGTTCCCACGTAGCCATCGCTATCATCATCCGAGAGGAAATGTGCACTGTCTGAAAAGTTGTTTCTCCTAAGATGCCTTCTGGTTACTCACTGACCTGTGACCAGATGCACCTTTGAACCAGAGGGCAAAGAGTGCTTGCTAGAGAAAGGAAGTTTTTTCTAAGCCTTGATGTGTCTGTAATATAAATTGGCAGTTCCTACAAAAGGCTGGAATTTAGGGAGGTGCAAAGAGGCATTGAATGTTTCAATGCAGAATTAAGTTACTTAATAAAAAGGCTTGGAAGGGGTATAAATTCTCATGCTCAAGTGTATAGGTGAAACTCTGGTAAATGGGGATTAGTCTGAAGCCTTGAGTAGGTGTTGTGGGGTAACATTATCCCTTGTTTAGTTCCTGTAAAGCTTAGTGCATCTTCACTGAAGCACCTGGTACTGGGAATTGCCAGAGACATTGGCAGAGAGATGGTTTTGGATGAAATTTCCTGAGCAGCATGGAAGTCCCCAGGGTCCTGTTATTTCCGACTCCTTTACCCCGTAGCAACCTCGAAGTTATATAGGGCAGGAATTTCATCAGCTTTTGAGTTGCAAGGGATGATCCTGTATTGCTCTTAAGGAAGCTAGAGCCTATCATTTGACAAAAAGCAATTCTTTCTTTTCCCATCTGCCCTCTGGGGCAGAGGCTTTGGTTCTCACCGTTAGAGAAATATACACCAGGCAGATCTGCCTGACTCAACAAAGCTGTCCAAGCAGAAGACCCTTCGTGCCATAGCTGACAGAAAGGGGAGGAGGGGTCAGCCAGAGTATTGACACCAGAAATGATCTGACCGTGGCGTTCAAATGTATAGCTAATAAAAGCCTGACCCTGCGCTCCCAGAAGCAAGTAACAAAGCCCTCGTTGATATTAGCGGTGTAGGGACAAGCTCCCAGCGTGCTCTTGGAAGGGCTCTTACAGTGCTGCTGGCATTACCGCCCTGGTCACCAAGGTGTGGGCTCTGCTACCACGGCTGTGGGTCTCTGCTGCATCAACCGCTGCCCAGGGCAGCTGCCTGCCTGCCATCCGTCATCCAGAAGAACTGCTCTGCTAAATGGCCTGCAGTGCTGGGCTAAAGCCATGTTCATTTCCCTTGGATTTTATTTTTGGAATTTCTGAGTAGATCCGGTGCCCCAAAGGCTAAAACTGCTGCTGGCTTTTGGGAAACTCTGGTGAAAAGTAGTATCGCATCTCCAGAAGACAACAGTCACACAGTACAGCACGTCAAGCACTGGCTTTCATCATTTCAGCAAACGCCACTAAATCACACAGCACATCGTTTAAAACAAACACTGTATAAGGGCTTGTAAAATAACAATACAAAGCAGCTCTTAAATTTCCCTGGTGTCAAACCAAGCCAGTTGTACTGGCAAGACTCCAGCTTCTAAGGTGCACACAGTGTGAAAGTGTCTCACTGCAGACAAGCCTGGAAGTGCAGTCCCAGCTTTTCATTCCTCCTGCATCATAAGGTGACAAGTTTTCTGTGGACAAGAGGGACTACTGTAGACAAGAGTCATACTGAAATCAAGAAACAATTCACTGCATGGGCAGGTCCTGATTTCAAGTTAAATGGCATGGTCTTCACCTCTACCAATCTCTCTGGTCAATTTTCTGAAAAGTCCATGTAACAGGGAAGGTGAAAATCCATACGGAAATTGCATGAGTGATTCGCAGCGGTTGGTGTTGCCGTTTCTTTTCAGGAAGTATTGAACTCCAATATCACTGTTTGGCTGTAGAGAGAAGTGCTATTGGCTGAAAGTGCTGTGTTTTGGATATAAACCCATCTGCCTCACCTGGTTTCTAACATGGATTAATTGCAGTCATTTTCAGCTGGATAAAATATCCTACATTTCTATCCTACTCAGTTCTCCAGTATTGCTCCTAGATCTTGTGTGACTGACACCTTTGTCTGACAGATGAAGTGCTTAGTCCACACATAGAAATCACTTTCCCTGTCACCTGAAACCAAAGGAACAATGGCATTATTAAATTGCGACAAACTTACTGCCCTTGTGACTATATATGGTAAAATTTCCTTGGAGTTCAGTGGGAGTGCTGTTAGGACGTCACGGTATGCTTTGGAAACTGCTGTCCTATGCTCCAGTTCAATGTGTCTCAGCTTCAGACAGGTCGTGCTCCCTTTCTCCTACTTACTCTCTACTGCTGCTGTTAAGAAGACTTTGGGGATCTTGCTAAGCAGGGATTAACTCTTTTGTGAACACCTGCTGCTGAAGAGGGGGCAGATGGTGATCTGTAAGCATCAGAGCATACACATCCATAGTTACTTGATCAGATTTGGTGGTTTGCATTTATTATTACTAGAAAGTTCCTCTTTCTGGAATGATGCTGAACAATTTGCTGTTGCAGACCAGTTCTGTTGTCTGGTAAGCTGTATCTAGTCATTATACCGCTTTTCTCATGTTGAAATGGATTTTGCCATTGACATGCTGGGATATTAGGTAGGCAGAGACTACTTTGGAATAGCAGCATTTGAAAAATCCTCTTGCATATGTATTACTTAGTGGCACTTTTTCTTCGTTCTTGTTCTTTATACGTGGTGGAGTAGTGCTGAGTAGCCTCAGGCGTGGGTGAGGAGTGTATGGGAATGGATCCTGCAAAGTCTGAATGAAAAAGCAGCCCTACCCAAGACAGCACAACTTGGGAATTCTGCTTTTCTTAAGTGACAGAGAAAGAGTAAATATGTGATTTCTGGATTGTTTACCTACAGCAATTAGTCTTATATTGATATAAGATTAATCACTTCTTTTTAGTGGCTCTTCAGTAAGTTTTGTTATTTTCCAGTACAGTTTGATGGGTGGAATGGACTTATCCCATGTTAATCAAGGAGAAGAACCATCACGGTGCAGTCACTGATAAGCAATTATAATGTAAAATAACAGCAATGAACTCAAATTGCTCCTCACTGCCCATCACTGCTCTGCTTTTTATAGTAATAATATAGTCCATTAAAACCTACAATCACTGTAATGTTTATGCATTATTGGGGAGATAAATTGCATAATTCTCATTTTACAATTTAAATGTAATTATGAGCTTACTAATGACTAAAACCTGAATTTGCTAGACTATCAGTTTTTCTAACACTTGCCAAAATTATAGGTAATTACTTAGAGCTTACAATAATTATAAGTCCATCTTTTAAATAATTAACGTGCACTTTCATGGTACAAAACAGCTAGTAATCAAACGACCTCTGGCTTTTACAGCAAGCCCATGCAATTAGTCTTATTGTGTAGGTCTATAGAAATGTACCCATTACAAGAGTCTGTTAAGTTGGCAGGCTTGATATTGATGGCTGTTGCATTTTATGGTACTAGACAGTGATTAACACACAACGGCCTTTAGAAATGTGGATAAGGACAAAATCTGAGTGTATTTTATGAGCCAGGGGATGCAAATCCAGAAAAGTAATTACAGGTGAGAGGAGTTTGAAGTTACATTCTGTTGTCTTTTGGACTGTCAGATATTCTGCCGAGGGGATTTCTCAAGTCCATTCATCTTTTGCATCCTGCGACTCAGATCATTAGCCCAAGAAAGAACCCGCAACCTATCCGGGGGGGGTGTCTGTGTTGCATTAGACCAATTACTTTTATTGTGGTAGCACCTATCAGATTGGCTCACTGCTGCTCTAGGGTAGCTGCTGCAGAAGTACAGTATAAATGTTTCTTCCTTCGAAGTCTCAAAATTTAATGAGATATCAGTGGAAATAGATACCTGACTTGTGAAGCCCATAGGTGTCTGCTTGCCAAATGCATCCAGCCCAAATTGCCTTAACTTCTGTGCTTAGCATTACCTGGTGGTGAAGCTTTCTTGAGAGCCTGGAGCCTATGTACAGAAACCAGAAGGCACAGGACTGACTTGGTTGGCTTAATCAGAGCGCAGGTGCCAAAAACTTTTGTAAGTGCAGCCCTATTTCCCAATAATGCACCATATCCTCTCACTTTGTGTTTTTAAAGTCCAAATAAAAGGTCTTCGTTAAATAAAGCCAGATCTGATAACAGCAATGATTCTGGTATTTGCTGTTTTCATTGCAAACCTGTCTCCTAGACAAAGTTTTACGATACTATTTTCTTTGAAAAAACGAAACAAAGGAACGAAATAAAACAACTCTACGGAAGGCAAAATCAAACCTTGAAATCAGCATCAGCGCTTTTAGGGTCAATGTATGGATTGCAGCAGTGGAACTGCTGCAGTGTGGTGCACTATAAATACAGTGCTGTCTTTGTAATATAATTGAAGTGGTTTTGTTAAACTCTCGTTCCTCAGCTCAAGAATCTGCCCTTTGCCTGTCCCATCTCAATATACTGCATCCCTCTCCTCCCTGAGCCCCAACACCTGTAACCAGGCACAGTGTGTAATGGCTGGTCTCCGACGCGACTTCGCCATCCATTCTCATCCCACCTGCAGCGCTGAAATGTGACAATGAGCAAAGCACTTAACCTCTCTGAACTCCAGTTTACCTGTCTCTAAAATGAGAATTATGCTAACAGTTACCTAGCACACCAGGGTGATGGGAGGATTAATTAATGTTTATAAAGACATTGAGGTCTTCAGATGAAAATTGCTACAGTATATAAGTGCAAAGTAATTATGATTATCATTACTTTCATTTGCATGTATAGACTGTAATTAGCTGTGGATTGTATTGCATTGACTGTGAATAATTTAAAAGCTCTCTTCATGAAGGTGTCACTTTAAATGTTTTTACATTTTGCATTTAATAATACCAAGGTTTACCTTCTTTTTCCCTTTCTTTTACCCTCTGATAGTGATATATCCTACAGCGTTGGTTTGTTGGAGCCCTGAATGTAAAGTAGTCTATTTCTCATCCTGTTTTCCTTCATTTTAGAATAGAATAGAATTCTGTGCTGATTAAGGAGCTTATTTAACGCTGCAGGCTGTTGTGCTGGCAGGTCGCTCCTGTGCAAACCGCCGGAAGGAGGCTCGGTCTCAGCACCGCACTGGTACTCATGGGCTGTTCTTCGGGCACCTCCAAACTGCCCTGGGCACAGAAATGCTGTAGATGTGATGGCAGTTGTGTGTATCCGCAGCTCTTGTGACACCTCTGTTGAGTACACACTCCATATTTACTTTGGGACTCCGCTCCTTTTTGAATGTAGAAGGATCATCATTTTCTCCTCTTCCCTACGTGCCTTGCAGCATAAAGGAGTAAGGAAGAAGGAGCAACGGCTGGAGATTCATTCTCTGGGCTTGCGTCCTTTCAAACGCTTCCCAAGTGTCTCTTTAAGCCTTTTTTTGCCAACCCATGTGTCACATGTGCCAGCTACTCGCCTTTTCTAGACATATTCTCAAGCTGAATGCAGAAAATAGTCCTTGTAGTAATTCCTGTTCCCTTGGAACTGAATGGATTTGGGGAAAAGAGAGACATCCCCCAAGTTGTTTCAAGACTTGGCTACAATTACAGCCAGGTTTATCCTACTCAGAACTGGAGCAGTTAAGTTAGGGACGTAGCTGCCGTGGAAATCCCTCTGTAATCTGGGGAAGGAGGACAGGCCAGACCTTAGCAAGTACTGCTTACTCGCGTAGTGTATGGGAAGCCATGTTGCTCTAATTGAAGTGCCTCACTTAAACGCTTAAAAAAAGCTAAGGATCCATTTTCTTGCTTTTCACCTTCTGAAAACATAGATATCTGAATTGCTTAAATGTCTAAAATCTGTTTGGTCTGATCTGCACATACATCCACTCTACTGTTGGAGATGGGAGCAGGAGCTAAAGTACTGTTTAGTGGATGTTCCCATGAGACTCGAGAATTTATCTTCTGAGAACATAACGAGCAGTAGGGTTTTGTGATCTGTGAATCCCAGGAAGTCAAAGCTGGTTTGTTTGTTTAGTGACCCCAAACCCAAGGCCCTGTCTTTGGAGCTTATTTGAGATTTTTATTTTATGCTGTGAAAGCAGAAGTAATTGTGCTTCTTTAAGCAAACACTGAAAACCACACGTAAATTAACATCTCTTAATTAGGCAAAGGATAAATTGTTGTTTGTATTGCATGTCAGAATTACGCGCTTGTTGGTAGAAGGCAGAGGCTATAGCTCCTCTGTTACTGGGGCCTGATTCAGCACATGCGCTGGGCTGTCCGTGCAGTGGGAGCCCCCTCAGACCCCCTTTCATCTTGGCGGTCGCTCTGCATCTAGTCGAGCCTCATGCATCCGGCATGCCTGCTGCTCAATCCTCTCAATGTAGCAGCTAAGAACCGGTAGACTATGTCCAGTCAGGTGGCATACTCTCATAAAAGTTTCCTAGTACTTTATTTTCATAGTCTGGCCTCCCGACTTTAGCTGAAGATGGGGGAACGCTGTAATAGTCACTTAGCGGCACACGGTGGGGTGGCTTTCTGTGATGACTTTGGGGCGATACAGAAGACTACTTGAATTTGTTGTGAGGGAAATGCTCTTGTTTTCCAATGCTTGAACTAAACTTACAGTTGACAATGCTATCCATCACTTCAAAGTACCTTGAAAAAACTCGTACTGCCTACAGTATCTGAAACTCATAATCTTTTAAATGTGTTTGTCCCTCTGAGGAAAGGAGGCGCAGTGCTGTCATCCCATCGTTACCAGTGGAGAAAAGAAGCACAAGGAGGCTGTGGAAGAGCATGTACTTAAGACAGAGCAGGGCTACGGGGAGAGAAGGGGAAGAGGGTATTTTGTCCTTGTTGTCTGCAGTAGACAGAACAAAGATGTTTAGGCTTTATACTGCAGCCAAGGAGATTCAGATTGCCTGCCGCGAGAAGCTCTTCATTAAATAGATGGTGAGGACTGGAACAGACGGCCTTGGGAGGCCCTGCAGCTGGGCCAAGTGAGTGTCTCCAAAACGTAACACCGGGATATAGGCAAATAAGTAAGGGGAGATTGTATGTTGTGTTGAAGACTGTTCTGGCCCTGTGATACAAGACTGACTGGATCACTCATGCTTTGAGTCCCAGGTTAGTTTCTAATCCCAGGATGTGCCCTTGTCACATCCTAAAAAATGCATAATTTATATATCAAGTCTGGGTAGAGATTTATCATAGGGTGATTCATACAGGCTAAATTGACGCATCTAAATGAAAGGAGCATGGAGCAGAGCAGTTTGCGCCAGGTATCTCAGAAGTGTTTGAAGTCTGTTTTTTTTTTTCTTTTTATGTTTGGAGTAGCAATTTTGGGGTTGGGATTCTCCATCTGGTTCTGCTGCCGTCAATGTGAGCTACTGCTGAGTACAGCAGTGAGCTCCCCAACAGCAAACTTAGCTGGGGTCAAGCTGGGGACTGTCTCTTCCTTCATTATAACAGCAGTCTGGGTACCCCTAATCCTTTAACCTCCAATGAAAGAGAGAATCCACAATGAAAAGTGTTTGTGCTTCTTTAGGCTTTTCCTGGAGCTATGAGTCAGCTTTACAAAGTGATAACTGAAACCTGAATCTTGTTCATTTATTTGAAATGACTACAGGAAATCAAGTTATCCTGCAGGTCTGTTCATACCAATATGCTCTTAGTTTCTCTTCCTTTGCAGCAAAGTGCACAGTGATAACCTTGTAGGAAACGTTTGGGTATCTCCCAGTAATAAGGTGGGCGTATGTCCAGTGTGCAGCATTGGCTAAAACTATTTAGCATGCTCAAGTGCAGAGATTGAAAGAAATCAAGAGTTGTTTACTGTATCCGTAAATGTGAGTCAATGGATTGTTAGTCCATGCCAGCCTCATTAAAATTAACTGTATCTGAAAGAATGAATGATTTTATGGTGATGGATAATCCACCTAGAGTACGACATTATTAGAGAAGATGTAGAACCTGGGAACGCAGTGAAAATAGTTCATTTGAGAAGACTGTTGTCAGCAGAGTGCTTTTGCAGGTAATTACGCACGTTGAATTATTGTGGAGAGAAAAGGCAGGAGCATCAGCTAACCTAACCTGCCATAGTTCTGATGACTTCAGCGTAGATGCAGGGATTTACATCTGCTAAGAATCAAGGTCTCATCCAAAGCCAGAGACGAAGTCCATGAAGAGACTTCTGTGATTTCAGTGGCTCAAGATTACGTGTATAAATTCCAACTGCTCAGCCACCTAAGCCTCACCGCACAAACAGTATTGCCTTAACTGTGGATATTGCCCTTCTGAACAGTTAAGGCTGCAGTGAACATTTTAGAACAGCTGAGCACCTCATCTTCCTGAATGTGCTTTATTCACAACATGTTCTGTCTTAATGCTATTGATACTGCATTGATATTTAGGTAAATCAGGGCCAAAAGAATTAGAATAAGAGGTGGGTCCGAGAAGAAAGATCTTCCTCAATTCCCTCTAATAAAGTTCCTTATTGGCTCATCCCATGGAGAACTTAAGATTCCCCACATAAAATTAATTGTGTAAGAATGGCCACACCAGGTTAGACATTTTCCTCTCCAGGAACATGACCTGGTTTGAGGAGTGAGACGTCAGTACACTTTCTTTTTCCCCGTGCTTTTTATCAGTGGGGCTTCAGGGTGCTGGCTTGGGCTGTGGTTATGAAGACAGTGCAGTGCCATTCCTGACCAGTCCCATTTCTCTGCTGTACAGCAGGAGACATGTTGCTCCATTGTACTTTGTAAAGGGAGGATGGGAACCATCTCTCTGAGTTCCTGGCACTAGGTATGAGATATGAGATAAGAAGAATATATACAAGCACTTTTTTTTTTTTTTTAATTTGCACTCTACCAAGCTGACTAAATGAAAGTAATTCTTTGGGACATCAGTATTCAGATCACATCTTCTTGCAAACAGGTCTGTTGTTGCTGTAATTAGGCTTAGTTTACAAAATCCTTCACTAGCATTTTACAAACTGGCTGGTGACTTTTTTTAAGTGCCTGCTTAGCTTGAAAACAAAAATCATTAAAGTCTCTCATGTTAGAGGCTTGAGCAATTGTAACTTAAAAATCTTAGATAAGAGTGGTTAGCCTCGGTCAGACCCAAAAATCTAATCAGACAGATAGCTGTGATTTATTATCTGACAGATAATAAAGGATGCTTAAGATGGAATGTAGGAGAGAAGTCAATTTAGGATGACCCTTTCCTTGGTACATCCTCCCACCTCCAGGCAATTGGTGGTTTAAAGTCATTCCGGCTGCTGGAACAGGCAGTGCAGCCTCAGCAGCATCGTGCTGGACCTAAACTGGTTCCTGCAGACAAGAGTGTTTAATGTGACATCCCCATTGATACGGCTGCCTTGCTCCGTGCACGTAAATTAGTGTCTCTACTCACTACTTGCAGTCTGAGAAGGTATATAGGTACAAGTGTGGCTTGTAATCAGAAGTGAAAACCCGTGGCTCTCCTCTCCACCTCCAAAACTTGCTACAGCCCCTTCACCGAAAGCCACTGGAACAGTGGACCTGTCCCTTTAATTAGAAGTGTATTAATAAATCCATCTTGTTCTCTAATCCCCACACACATAGTACAGTGATTCATTAGCACAGGAAGAGGCAATTTAGATTTCCTCAGATAATAGCAGCTGTCACTAATCAAATTAAAGGAGGAAGTGCAAATCTGAAGTTGGGCAAACTAGTCTGACGGGGGGGAAGGCAACAGGCTGGTGTGAAAGACCTTCGTCCCAGCTGAAAGGAGGATGGGGGCTGCTGGCAGAGGTAATTCCCAGGGGCATCAGCAACTCCGTACCAAAAGAATTGCCCCCAGTGCAGGGACGGACTCTGGCCCCACTGCAGTCCCCGTGTCTGGAGCCTGAGAGAGTGTTCTTGCTGGTATGTACAACTTCACTGGGGCTTTGAAATGTGCAGAAGTAGCTAATGCACACAGTGCTTTGTGCAAAACCTCCTCTGTTAACACAGGAACACTGGGTTTTGAACCATGAATATGTTTTTCAGAAATGATTAGGCTTCACTTGCCAGGGGATGTGCTCATGTCCTCAGTGGAAGCCCCTCAGGGGTGTTAGACTACCTGGGAAACCAGAAAAAAGGTAGGAAAAAAAAGTTGTACTTAGCTTTTCTCAGTGAAGAATGCAATGTTTGTTTGGTTGGTGTTTTGTTTTTTTTTTAATGTGTTGATGGTTCAGCCGTTAGTTGTGCTAAGTAACATGAGCTGCTGCTGATGTTGGTACTCATGAGCAGCAGAGAACCGTCCAGGCTGAGTGCACCAGCAGCAGCTGTAGCTCAGGGTCTTCTCTCTGACAGGCGTCAGAAGCAGATACCTTAGACTGTAAGTGTGGAAACCCCTGACAGACAGATGAGGAACAAATGCCTCACAGGAGCCCACACTGAAAGAAGATATTAAGATCCCTTCCCCTATTTTGACAGCCATCAACTTTAGACAGCCATGATAGGCATATGTATTTCCAATTCCTTTTCAAATCTTTTTTGCTTTTCCTTCAGGAACATCCCATGGCAATGAGTGCTGTAGGCTAACCACAGTATAAAAATATTTCTTTTTGCTGGCTTTGAATTTTTCTTCTTTCAGCTTCTTTGAAAGCTCCTCACTGGTGTGCTGTGGCAAGAACAAAAGGTCTCATCGTCCCTTCTCCAACCTACCTGCAATGTTACCTACATGTATCGCAGCCGTTCTTGTTTGTCACCTTTGTGAAGCAGTTGCTTACCGACTGGTCTTGGTATACGAAGAGGTATTTTGTTGGTTTAGCTCCATGTGAAGGGTGGGAGACTCTGGACCACGGCCACCCATTGCAAGGGCCGAGGGGGCAGGTTGCATTACAGACCATGTGCAGGGCTCTGACCCTGGCATGGAAATTTGAAAGCTCACTGCAAAAAAAGGATTCTCCGAGTATCTTCCTGGTTCAAATTTTGACAAAATTGGTGAAGTCTCTCTTGTTTTGGTAGTGGTGTAAGCAATTAAATGTATGGGATAACAGGAGAACCATGAGGCAGCCTGTCCCCAGGCCGTGCTGCCACTTGTGCTGTGTGATTTCAGCCTTTCCACACTTGTGCCATGTGCTGTCCCCTGAAGCAGACCAATTTTGTAGGTTTGCCTAACGTCCAACCTTACCTGTGTGTAGTGAAAGCAGGAGATCAAAGGAATGAAAGTGCTCCCTTGCTAGCACTTCAATCAGTGATATGAGCAATTAAAACATGAATTAATCTAAGGACGATGAAAATGCAGATTTTGAATAGGAGCTGTTGGAGTCACCTTGAACTTGTGCTTAGGGCTGTTCAGCCTGTGATTAAAGACATTTACACTGTATTAGAAACCTTGCTGTTCTAATGTGAAAAACACCTTGTCAGCTGGGTGTCCTGCATGCCTGCCATAAGGACAAACCTTTCTATTGCTTGGCTCATCTATTAATTTAGAATAACTTACTGATGTCACTGTGAAGAAAAACAAACAGCCCAGTTTTGTGTGGCAAGGAGAGGCAGTGGGAGTCTGTTTCTTCCCAGCATGGTTATGATGATAGGGAAGACAATAGCAATTATCTTTGCCTTTGTCCTGAGCTGATTGTCTCAGACACTATTGTCAGACTGTTTGGCTACCACAGTTTGTGCTTTAGGAAGGAGAAACATGAATGCAGCAGGTGGGAATTAATGTCTTGGGATCACTGCTGGACTTGTGAAACCAACTGAGCAACTGCCCAGCCGGCGCTGGAGATGCTGCCTGTGCAATGTCAGATGTTCCCTAGTGGAAATGCGAGACCACACGCTGTGACCCCACATCAGGGACAAGGTGAGCCACTGTCCTGCCCTGCCTGTGCCCCCAGCTTTCCTTGGCAAGCCTTTCACATTGCTTTCCCCATCCGTAGTGCGGCCACAGGTGATCACCCCTTTGCAGAGCAGCCCAGGATGTTCAGATGAAAAATGGTTGTGGAAAACCCAGGCAGGGGCTGCTGGGGGCTTCCACCATCCTGGAAAATGGGTACCCATCCTGTGGCACTGCACAGGACACCCTTTGTATCAGGCAGGGCCAGTGGAATGCTTGGCGTTGGGCTGTCAGGCCAAGTTAAGACCATTGGTGAATTTATCACGGCTTTATCTGGAGACGGATAGTGCAGTACCCCTGGGACAGCATTCACAAACCAAGCTCTGGCTCCATTTGCAGATGGAAAAGCAAGACGGACTATGCAGAAATCCCTGCTGCTTTTTTCCTGTCTGAATTTCAAGCCCTATTTCTGGGCCAAACTCCTAGGGGAAATGAGGTTGAGTTATTCAGAGAAAGGAAAGAGGATAGTAGGAAAAGAGGAACGTGTGATTGTGGCAGATGATGTTTATACGTTCTTGACTGTAATAATCTGCCTTCAGAAAGGGAACTACTGGGTCAGGTCCAACCCTTGGGAAGGACGGGAGACTGCTTCTTGCCAAAGTGTGCTGGGGGTGTTTGCGAGAGACTTTTGGGCCAGGACTGGGGCAGAGCTGAGCATGGGGAGAGCCCAAGGTGCAGCAGGGAGCTGGTGACCACAGGGTCAGGGACAACACCAGGCCTTGGCAGTGGCACGCAAAAAGATTTCCTAGATATCCATGCTAGCAAGATGCTGAGCACCACGCTGAGAGCAAGCCTTAAGGAAAGGGATCCGTCCCCCAGGAAGACAGTGGGAACCTTTGTCTTACCCACACAGTCCTGAGCATTGTAGAAAGAAAAGCTATTAGTTCTGTTTCCTATTTAAAGGAAACCTCACTGGGGTTGTTAAAGCCCTTTCATGGTGCCCTGGTAGAGTAGGTCTGGGCAGATCTACCCGAGAGATCCAACTGCCTTGGTTTCTGTCATAGCAATGCTTCTCAGCTAGTTTACAATACAATTTTTAAGAAATTTTCATTATATGCAGAAAATTCTATCCAATACTGGTCATTTTAAGTTGTACATGGCATTCAGAACATAAATAGCTTATAAATGCAGTCTATGTTTACTATACATGATTTTCAGCTTTGCAAGGCACCAAATCCCCAATCTTTTTTTTTTCTTAGCCTGAGAACCTCAGACGTTAGTAACTGATCTAAAACATGTTCTAAAACATCTTCACTGTGAACTGTTACTCCTTTCTGGTCCAGCCAGTAAATACCGCGAGTGGAAGCACCCAGGCCTGTGGGTATGGTACCTCCTCTGCCCTGGAGGACAGCGGAATTGATGAGTGTTCAATTGGACTGTGAAAAATAGAATATTCTGTAAATCGAGGTAAACTTTAGTCTTCTTATCCCCTTGCAAAATAAGGATGGCTGTGCTAGGTGGTCCTGCAGGCAGAGGGCTCATTACTGCTGCTGCTTGACCATCCTAATGGGGGTGAAAACATTTCTAGTGGCTGTTGGGAGCTCCTGGTTCTGGAATGCCAAACTAAGCTTTTGTCAGAAGGAAATATATTCACACAGCAGCCATGCAGGTTTGGTATTTCCCACCTATTCTAATAAGAAAACTTATTGGAAACAATAATACACTGGGAGAAGTAACGTTGTTTATGTCAGTAAGCTGCATGTAAAAATGTTTGATCGCTCAGTTCTATTACTGATTATTTTTAACGGTAACAGCCAGTAAAGATCCAATGCAGTTTCCACTGACATGTGAAAGCTGCTTTTTAACTGTAGTTGGTGCTGAATTAGTTCCTAAATAAACCTCTAGTCATGACTTGAAAGGACTGTGCTAAGTATATTATAATGGCACTCATAATAAACACGTTTCCCTGAACTAACGCTATAGGATAAAATACATCAGGTTAACCACCTAGCCAAGAGAGGTAAATGGAATTGAAACATCGCTTCTGTCATTTATACATGGGAGTGAGAGACACGCTTCCTCATTACAGGTACTTTAGGACTATGTTTAAATAAAACACCTTCTGTTGGCTTGCCCTTGAACTCTGTCCCCTTCGCCCAATTAAGCAGAACTCTGTGAAAGAGAAATGTAGCTGAGAGCTTGCCCTGCAAACTGTAGGGCACTGTAAAGACTGAGATCTAATCCTACCATCATGAGGGGTTTGAAAAGTTTAAATCAATTGCCTGTGGAAAAATCAATTATGAAGCAGACCAGTTTGCCTTTGTGGCAAATGGAACTGATTCATCTGTGGAGTGCTTTCCTGTTCAGAAAGAATTATATTTGAGGTCTACGGCAGCAAATATTGGGAGAGAAACTGAACGACTTCCTACTTAATGATAAGCAAAGTACCAGCCAGAGCTGCTTTCAGACCACTGAGCTCAATGCTTCAGCTGGTGATAGCGGTTCTTTTACTGTCATGTCTCTTGTGCTGACACGCTTCAGGCATTCTAGTAAATTCACTGATCCTTCTTCACCCTGTTATTTTTGTGAAAACATGAATTTGGTTGACAGTGCAAGTCACTGCAGCATATACAATAGCCCAGCAAAATCCCAGCTAGTAGTGATTTCACTTGAGTCCTTATTTAATAATTTAAAAATGTTGTTGAGCATTCACGAATTGTCACTGACATCAAGGGATGTTGGGTATCACTAACGGGAAAACTCTCATTAGCTTTAGCAACTTCAGAGTTAGACCTTAGATCTAGGTAAGAGTTAACACATCCCTAGATATGAGCACAGGACCTGCTTATTACAGAATATTGCAAAATACTGATGCTGTCAAAGGTTTCCACACAGCTTGATTCTAGCTTTACCTCTGTTAGGAGAAGAGGTGACAAACACAGTGTTCAGTGCAGGAAATCGCAGTGATATAGGGGAAAAGGAATAAAGAAGCATTTCCAGCTATATAACCCTTTTGGATATACCTTTCCAGATATAAAGAAAACAATTTTGTTGTTTCAGTGATCAGACACAAGCAGAGGACCAGAGAGGTTATGGGATCTCTACCAGTGAAGGTCTTTAAAACAGACAAGGTCCTTGGCAATCTGATCTAGTTGGGATGTCTTTGAGCAGGATGCTGGCCTGAAGACCTCCCAAGGTCCTCTCCAACCTAAATGATTCAGTGATTCTGTTTCTTGCCTGGTCCCACATCCATCCTGCAGACATCCAGTGGTGAGAGAATGTGTGACAAATAACTATCATTATAAGCATTTTCTGGTTGGTGGCGTGCATTTAACGCTCTCCAGTGCCTGAAGATCATTCAAAACAAATAAGAATGCTCAGTGAAACAAGTTAGTGTCAACAGTAAGTAATTTGGTTTCCGTGTACATCAGATATCTCCAAGGGAGCAGAGGCAATGTGGTACTTCAAATTATTACATCACTCTTTTTTTTCTCGAAAACCCAATGTTGACTCAGTGTCTGACAATAGCTAAGTGTCTTGGCATTACAAATAGAAGATGGAAATGTGAACTGCTGTGAAAGACCAGCTTCACTCTAAGCATCTACCAGTCACCTCATCAGCTGCATGGAACTATGCTCAGTCTTAGAGAAGAAATGAACCGTGTGAACCCAAAAACAGAAAGCAGATTCTGGTCTCTTCTTTCACTAGTTTTGCTTCCTTCCTCCATTATTTCTTCTTCCCCCCCCCTCCTCCTTCTTCTGAGGATATTTTTCAGAATTGTGTGATACTTGATATGACACAAGTGAGCAATAAAGCAAAAATTGTTGCAGAGTCATTTTAGTTATGGAGTACCATTAAAGTTGTCATTTATTTGCTGTCATTTAATTGACAGAGCTTGAATTAGGAGCAATTTTCAATGGATTTCTTCTGCTGGGGATGTGGTATGGAATTTAACATCATATGGTGATAGGAAAAAGGAAGTACTTTATCTTGTCTCCATTGCAGAGGAAACATTGTCTTGCCATAACGTTACTCTGAAGCTGTACGAAGTGCCAAGGCGGGGAAGAAAACAATCTGTTTGTTGGGTTAAATCAGGCACAGACCATGCAAGTTGAGGTACTGGTAGCACAGCAGCAGGATAAATCTTCAGGAACCCTTTTAATAAAACGTCAGTTCGGAAGGGAAGGGTGGTTATGGAACTGAAGAACTTGATCATGTTTCTTGTCCTTATTACAGCCTGAATAGTGATGGAGAAAGAGGAAATGCAGAAGAGGATTAAACTCCACTTTCAAATGGTCAAGCAGCAGCAGTAATGAGAGATCTGCCCACAGAAATATGTTAGCAGAGGTAAATGAGCAACCAGACTGAAAAACAGAGAAGACGGCTCATCGTGTAAGTAACCTGGTCAGACAGTGGGAGGAGTGGAGTAAGTGGCGATTCGTAGAGAATATTAGAGTCTTTACTTTCCCACATCTTCCATTTTATTGTTGTATAAAGTAGTATTGAGATGATTTTAAAACAATGCGTTTCTCACACTAAAACTAATTACAAGTGATTTGCTCTGAGGTTCTTCAGAGCAGCACCGCAAAAATTCCACAGAAGCCCCTCCTCCCTTGCCACCTTTATTTGTGGAGCTGTAGAGCAAATGTTGTAATTACAAGTTGGTACAAGTTAAATTGATTGCTCACCAGTCTGTTTTTAATTAGAATCAGACAAGCTTAGTAATCTTCTAACATGTCCAGGAAAGCTGGATGAGTGTGTAAATGCACCCATGCATTTTATTGATTTGAGTTAAAAATTCAACCAACTCCTGAAATGAAACCCATAAAAACCTAAGCACGTTCTGGGATCTGAGATTCACTTTCACACATAGAGTACCAATGTTTCTAAACTTCTTGTCCTCTGGATACAGAATAAAGACAAGAATATTTAACAGTTAATGCCCAGTATCTTCATGATTTTGAGAAACAATTATTTTAGAATAGAGTGAGGTGAGAGACAAGGTTTTATAATTGCGTATTTCATCCAGGGATGTAACAGTCACCACTATGGAAGCATCTCTGATACACAGAGGGTGAAATCCATCACTGCTCCAGCTCAGAACACAATCTGTCCCACTGAATTTTAAGCCCAGTACAGGAATAAACGTCATCTAGTGGCTTCGGTGGCATTTGCAATATATCTTGCGTTTTCTGTCATAGTTACTGGAAAATACCAAGGTATCTCAGAAATCCTGGCATAGTATTGACTGGAAAATACTGGAGAACACAATCTGTCCCACTGAATTTTAAGCCCAGTACAGGAATAAACGTCATCTAGTGGCTTCGGTGGCATTTGCAATATATCTTGCGTTTTCTGTCATAGTTACTGGAAAATACCAAGGTATCTCAGAAATCCTGGCATAGTATTGACTGGAAAATACTGGAGAACACAATCTGTCCCACTGAATTTTAAGCCCAGTACAGGAATAAACGTCATCTAGTGGCTTCGGTGGCATTTGCAATATATCTTGCGTTTTCTGTCATAGTTACTGGAAAATACCAAGGTATCTCAGAAATCCTGGCATAGTATTAACTGGAAAATACTGGAGGAGGGTTGAGTTTAAATACAAGTAGTGGATATCAAAGGAGATGCTGATGGTTGTAGTGAATGCTGATAGCGTGGAAAGGGGCTTCCCTGCAGGGCACTACCTCTGAGGAAATAACTCCCACCCTCTCTTTGAGAGCTGAGACGGAGCCAAAGAATTACACGTGCAGTGCAAGAGTTTCCATTGAGGCATGCTCTAAATCAGCCCCAGTCTGGGCTTGATTCTGACCTCTCTCCAGAGGATGCTGTGATGGACATCAGGCAAGATTGGGCCTAACTCACATGCAGGTATACGAGATCACAGCTATCAGAAGTGTCAGATCATATCTAACTTGAAGTTCCTCAGAGTCAAGCTTTCTACTGTCATGCCCCGAAATACTTCACTGAGACATGTAAGTACCTAAATATGGATTTAGATGCCTATCTTTTAAGCACCTAAGATCAAAAATCAGGCTGCAGGTTTGATCTTCTGTGTCTTGTGTTTCCTCTCTGCTATGACGAGTGAAACCTCAGTCTGCAGCCACTGTGGTCCCTGGAGGAAGAAGCTGCCTTCTCCGTCTCTAAAACTCAGTTGAGATAGAGCCAGACCTGGCCAGCGGCACAGAGCCCAGGGTCTTGCGGGATTAAACTTTATAGCAAGGGATAAGAAATAGGAAATTCAGGCTGGCATGGGCATCTCATTCACTTGGCTTTTCTGAGACCAAACAACCATTAACCCTCAGGGTTGAGGACAGATTGCTGATGGCTTCGTGATGTGATAGCATAAATGAGGGTAGGAGAGAGCAGTTCTTAGAGGGTAAAGTTTGGGGGACAGCGATGTTCTGCTGGTGGCCCCTTGTCTTGGAGGGCCTTTTTGCAGTGTGCAGAGCCTGTGATCAAGGCCCCTGACCATAATCCTGGCACTGTGTCTCCTCATGCCAGCATTATAAGTCCACTCACAGCAGCAGTGTAATTTTCTAAATACGAAGTGATGCCCCATTAGCCATTACTACTGCTCTCTCCTTCCTCAGCTCCTGGGGAAAGCTTAACATGATCTCCCCTATCTCCTTCATGTTTCCAGCTTCTCAGCACAGGATTTCCTCTGTTTCTGTGTCGTATCTGCTTGGAGGAAGCGTTTTCTTCTTGACCACTTTCTTGTGCCTTCTTGTAAGTGCACTTCCCACTTTGCCATATCGCACCTGCTGAGTTGGCTTTCTTCTTCCCTTTTAATGCTGGAGAAGTGTCTTACCCTCATTAACCTCCTGGTTGGTAAAATAAGAGCCACAGCACAGAAATGTTGATATGAAGCTGATTTATTATCCAAGACTGGAGTAACAAGTGTTTCTATGGGATGAGACCATGATAAGAAGCATGAGAGACAGGCACTAACTGCCCTTTAAGCAACTCAAGCCTAATACTCTCCTGCTGTTAATTCTTCGTTTTCCTGAGATCCAGAGTCATGGTAGTAGTGCAGTTTGGGCGATTAGGGATATATTGGCTCAAAAACAGAAAATGCTTTAATAAACTGATCTGTACAGCCGGTGTCGAAGTGCAACAAAGAAAAGACAGGCAGACGGTTGTGTTGGGACAAAGGGCTGCTCTTCAGTCGGGGAGGCAGCAGTGTTTCATCTGCAAGCCAAAGTCGCTGTTGCTCAGGTATCTCCTCTTTCCTAATTAAATTGTCTGTGTGCTTAGGTGGAGAGAGATGCAAAGTGCAGAAACAGTGTACAGTGCTTACATAACCCAAGTGATTTCTGCAGCAATCATTGTAGGAGTTAGCTAATGGCAGGGTATGGGGGCCTCCCGCTGAGTTTCCATTACCTTGTAATTTTCAGCTTGTTCACTGTTGCAAGAAAGCCCCTCTCTCTTGTAATTCTTCCAGCATTCATGTCTCATCTTCTCCAGGCTTGAAGTACATAAGATGCTTTCTGCTGGGGGATTTATTGAGATAAGTTATTGAAGTCAAGCAGTGAGGCAAGCATCCAATATTATGCTATTCATCTCTGAATTTATGTTCCTACTTTCTTTTGAAGGTCTAATGTAATCACAAACATTTTGTTTTGTATATGTTTAAAAATTCATAATTTTCTTGTACAATGGAAAAAACAGCACTTGTAGCTCATTAGTGGTGGGATTCACAAAACATCTGGCTTTTCCTTTTGATGTAATTTCTGTGTGACTAAAATTCTGCCTTCATTTTGAGCAGTTCAAATGAGGAGGTACAATCACTCCGCCAGAAACCCATTAAATGTGCCCATGAGTCAGCCTGTGTCATCTTCCAAGTGCATTTGAGAGAATTATAATCTTTTTTTTCCTCTGGCATATTCTGATCAGCTTCCCGGGGTGTGGGAGAACCCCGTTCCGCTGATCCTCTCATAGGGAGCATCCCTGCTCCTTGACTCTTTCTTTTTGCTTCTCTGTTAAACCCACTGGAGCTCCGTGTGCTGGGTGCTGCACAAGCGCTTCAGAGAAGATTGCCTGTTAATGAGCCTCCAGCTTACAAAAAGTGAAAGAGAGACAGGAGGACTGTCCCTGCCCTACAGCTGTTGATGTTAGCAGAGATGTTAAGGGCCTGATTTACAAGTATGCCAAGCACATAAAAACTCCACTAGGTAGCAACTCAGTTCAGGGGAGCTTAGTGCTTTTGGAATAAACCAAACCATGAGCAATCTGGCCAATCTCACTTGGGACACCTGTGGTCAAGCTGGGAATTAATCGAGCCTTCTTCTTCCCATTCCTTAACCACAAACCAACCACTTATTTTTGAGGAGCTGACATTTGACTGTAAGCTGAAAGTTCAGAGAGAATAAAAAGACCCCAGGAGCCACAGCAGATGAAGAGTCAAGTGCTGATCACAAGTATCACTACTGGTGTAAAGCATGGGCAAGGTCTTTAGGGCTTACTCCAAAGCACACTGTCAAAAAGTCAAAAAGAGTCTCTTCTAAATGTCAGGTCAGGAACTTACTACTGCTGTGTCAGATGTTAGAACTGTTGCTGCTGTGTACTGCTAACATAATAGTGATTTTCTTCCAGGGCAACAAATCACACTGCCCAGGTTGGTAGCGAGGAAAATGTGACCAGACAGCAGAATTGCCATATTTACAGAAACAGTGAAACATCCTGGGTCTGCAAAATCATGTATTTTCCTTTGCACAGGGTTAACAATATTCTTGAGCTATTCGGTTGCTCCTGAGAAGAAAGGTGAGAAAGCAGCCGTAAGCTCGAGGAAGTCACATGTAAAACTTCAGAGGAAGATTGTCTGCCTAAGTGACTCAGCAGCAGCTGATAGCCCCTGATTCCACCTCCTGCCATGTCAGTCAGCCTGTGCAGGTTTGTGCATTTATCGAGCTTAATCCACTTCCAGCCTAGTGGAAACTTCAGAAATTCAATGAAGATCTGCACCTGCCTGGGGTGGCTGTTACAGGGCTCAAGCTGCAACTGAGCTCTTTTCCATAAAGGCTTCTGTTTCCAAATAGATGTGCAAAACCTTGTGGAGGCTGTCCTCTCGCTGGGAGATGCTCACACTCTCCCTGAGATTAGTTTCATCCTGCGACCATATTGCTTTGATTTGCATTACAGTTCATGTGTCTTTGGATAGAGTCATAGAATTGTTTAGGTTGGAAAAGACCTTTAAGATCATCAAGTCCAACTGTAAACCTATCATGGCCACGGCCACCACTAAACCATGTCCTTAAGCACCATGTCTACACGTCTTTTAAATACCTCCAGGGATGGTGACTCTGCCACTTCCCTGGGCAGCCTGTTCCAGTGCTTGACAACCCTTTCGGTGAAGAAATTCTTCCTAATATCCAATCTAAAATATGTAAATGTATGTATAAATGTACTACTGCTGAGGCACAACCATATACTGGTGGTGGTGGATCATCTCTACCTCCAGTTTATACCTATTTCTCTCATTACTTATTGACCTCCTCTATATATCCTGTTAGTCTGGCAGGTTGCAGTTTACATTCCTGAGGGAAAACCTCATTTCCAAGGTGCATCCACTGGTTATAGTATCTTGAGAACAGGTTTTGCTGGCATGGCCCATCACTTGCACAGTCTCCAGCTGTTTGATCTCCCTCATGGCGATCATGTCAGACAGAAAAAATTACTTTCCCAGAGGACTCTGTCTTTGCTGCGGGGCAAAAGGGATTTACAGGCAGTAAAAAGTCAGGCTGAAATCAAGCTGAGCTCAGGCTGCTGGTGGGAGCTGGCACAGGAGTCAAGTGCCAGGACCCCAGAGCCATTCAGGTCAAGTACAGCGTGGACACAGTTAATGAGATTGGGTTTCTGGCTCCTATGGTCACTTTTTAATGTCTCTCTTGAAATATTCCAGCAAGTCAAGGGGCGTTTCTCACCATCCTATATTTGGGCTGGCTGCCTGTCCGCGCTCTGTATGACTTTCAAATTAAGACCGAGGGGTTGTGTTAGAAGTAAGTGCTGTAGAGAAGCCAAGGCCATTTCTTCCAGCTGCCCACAGCTTCCCCTGCCAAGCCATTTGCCAGCCTCAGCAGAAGGTCGGTTCAGACGACCATGCAGCAAGGCTGGTAAAAGCCACAGAGCTCGGTTCACTTTAGTCCAGCCACGGCTCTGGACACAGCTGAGGATGGGTCTCCTAATCCCCCAGCCGGTTCCTAGCATTTGGGAGGTTATGTTGTGCTCTATTTAGATGTGGTTGAAAGGGTACCAACTGCAAAGCTAAGAAACAACAACTTTAGCTGTGAACTTGGACTGTAATTTGGGAGCTGAGTTTATTCTCTTGTCATTAAACATGTCTGGAGGAGGCTACTTCTTCTATTTAAAGGATTTCTATGGGCATATCGCACTCATGTGCTCTAGTAAGTCTTTCCTAATTTTTCTTTCCGTGCTGTTAGCCACCAGCTACTCAGGCACTCAAACAAAATTTTTCCAAAAACTTTGAAAGTCTGTATAATGTGGTGTTATCCGCCAATGGGTCTATTCAGTTGAAACTCTCAGAGACCGGAACAAAATTCTCCCAATACACACCGGAAACTACCATGCACCGTAGTGTCACCTTTATAGAGACTACAATTAAAAGTGAATTCAATGGCATACGATTAACCTGTAGTTAATACTTGGGTATAAAAAAATGTCAGGAGACTTCATAATCAGTTTGCCAGTAAAAAAATCAACTTTTATGAAAAACCCCAGACTATATTGTATTTATACTAACCTGGCAATTTAAAAACACCTCCTGCTTTAAAAAAAGCAACCCTGTGTTTTCGTCTGAAATTTTGCTTTTCGTAAGGCATAGTGTTGTTGACTCTTTTGTTACTTAGGAAACCTTCTGAAGTAGTGTCTCTCTGCCTACCCCTGGAATTTGTATTCTGGCGAATTTCCTAAAGGTTCAGGAATGCAAAAGTTGTTCTATCAAAACAGGACTTTTCGAAGAGTAAAAACGTGTGCACCAAGTTTAATCCTGATGTAAACAGATGTCCCAATTCTACTGACGGCAACAGAGTTGATTCGCTTATATTTACTCAGAGCTTTCTTTAGTGATTTTTTCTGTAGATCAAGAGTATTATTTGAAGAATATGATAAAACATCTGATCTGAAAGTTCATCTAGTTATTTCTGGCTTACGTTATGCATATTTTGGGATTTTCTGAATGCACTGCGGTTTTATTAGCTGAAATCTATCGTGTTTTAAACAAAGTAGGCTTGGAAAACTTCTGCTTCTACGTCAAGGGCTTCTAGTATTGGTCAGACCATACTCTATGAGATCATTTAGAAAATCCTTGTTTGTGTCTTGACACAGAGGAGGTCATGTGCATTCCAAAGTCCTTTGATCTGAATGTAGCCAGAATGTCCTTCAGCCTGTTTGTGTTTGTCACACTGGAGTCCTCGTCAGCCTTTGCTGCAAAAACTTGCGGAGTTTGAAACCCAAACCTCCTAAGTCTGAGTCTCATCGTGAGACCTCGTCACTCCACTGCTTCCTCTGTCAACAGCAAAATGTGCTCCCTTGAAATGGCTGCGACAGGTACAGGTGCAGGACAAAACACACACACGCAGGTATGCAAAATCTCATGTACGTCTTCTCCTGGAAAGGGGAGTGGAGAGAGATTTCCATGCAGCAGATGGTGAGGACATTGCGTTGTGTATCACCAGGGAGAGCAAATGACAGCTAGCTGTGGAATATAACAACCCTAAAAGGCAGAAAAATAAGAAAACCACTAGCACACTACATTCTCCGTGTGTGGTGTGCTTCAGATATCATTGTTTAATATTGAGGTCTTTGTTATTTTGTTCCTACATGTAATAAACATTCATACACCCTCTCTTAGGCAGCAGACTCCCAGGATACACAGAGCTGTTAGGTTCAAGCCTCCAGAAGTCCTGCGCGGTATATAATACATCTGTGAAATGTTTACAGCATATGGTGTGTGTGGAGTCAGATGGGATGACCACCATAGTCTCTTCCGGCCCTAAGGCCTATCAATCCCTGTCCACTCACGGCATGGTAGCCAGTCTGTGCCTTGGCACGGCTCTCGGTGCAGTCAGGGAAGGCCAGGGCTGGCTTTGCAGTTGAGTTAGCAGTTTTGCACAGCTAGCTTTCCGGAGCCCCAGTTCAGCAGTAAATACAAGAGCGAGCTTGTCCTGATGCGGACATCGTGCCGTGTAGCTTACACATTAGGTGACAGGGGAGGGTTTGGACTGACCCTTCCTTCTCCCAGGGACAGTCTCGAAGCAGTGATTTTCTGTAGAGTCATGTTTTTCAGTGCTGTGTTTTCATAGATACAGCTCAGGCAATATGTAAAACAAGCTGTCTGGCTCTTACACAACTAACCTGCTTCATCTCCCCACCTTTGCTTCTGGTTTTGTCTGGGGGTTACCCGAGGATAAAGGATCCGTATCTGTAAAGGGAGACAAGTTACCTGAGGTGTTATTGAATCTATGTCAATTGCTTAACATAAGGATTTTCATTCATTTATTTATTTATCCACTTATTTTTTGCACCTTCCTGTAAGCACATGGCCATGATCACTATGAGGCACACTGCTGTTTGAAGCCCTACCCTGGTAAAACATGACAGCTTTTGTCTTTCCCCGGTGCTTTCAGAGCTTCAGATGGAAGAAGATGGAGAATCAAAAAGTGATCTCATTATCCTCTATTGTACATTAACAAAACCCTGGCACTAACACGGTGAATACAGATAGATGTGAAAATAATTGCTTGGTGGAAGTTGGATTTGGATTTTTCCTCTCACTTTATTATCTGGATACTGAGGGAAATATTAGTGAATTATGGCATGGGAAAGTAGGTCAACATCAAACCTGAAATGGAGGGGAAATATGGTCGAAAAGTACAAGACTGACCCACTTGTAGATGGACAATTGAAAGACGTACTGAAATTACAACCGGAATGATCCAACATCTCTTCCCCTGCTTGTGCTTTTGAAGAGCTTGGCAGTGAAGCAGTTGTGTAGGCATATGTCCTTAAAAAAAAAAAAAAAAAAAGAAAAAAGAAGGAAACCCTGTATTGATTTAGACAGAAAAGTCAAGTGTTTCTCTTGCTGTAACTGTGACAATAAATTCAAAAATATTTCAGGAGCTTCTGGCTCTCACCATGACAGGCCAAGGGGATATGTGTCCTGGAGGAGAACCTCTCTGAGGGGTGGGAGAGAGTAGTGGGAGAGGATTAATGACTGCACTGCT
>NW_009612214.1:86474-90871 GCF_000690535.1 Cariama cristata
CTGAACCATGCACAATGCACAACATCAGGAGGGCTTTGCTATAATGAAACCTTCAGCCTTCCGCTGCCTTGCAGACTCTCTGAATAGCAGCTGCCAGCACTGTGGAGAAGCTCAGCACAATAGAAAAAGGGTCAGACTGAAAAAGTGGAGCTGGAGTTCAAAAGTAGCAAAGAGATAAGGGGAAAATAAGTGTGTAAGAGAAAAAGTTGTTGTGGTTTTTTTTTTTTTTTTCCTTTGGTAACAGCTGATTGCAGCATTCCTTGTCGGGAAAGGCACCATTCTGGGAGATGAGGTTTGCATGCAGGGATTTCAGTGATTTCTCCCAGGGACTGGCCAGCCATTTCTGCAGCCTGCCTTTAACTGCTGTGGGGAAGTGCCATAACTAATCCATCTTACTTTTTGTCTTATCTTTATTTCTGGGCCTGCAGTGATGAAGTGGAGCCTCCTCATGCAAGGTTCCATACCAACACAGACTAAACACACTCCTCCTGCTCCAGGATGGTTAACAATTTCAGTGTGAGAGCGGAGGCAAAGCTTATGTAAAGCAAAGGAAAGCATCAGGAAGAAATGAGGTGAAGTGCTAGTGTACCACCTGTCCTCCTTAATGTCAAGAGCTATGGGAAAGCTAGACTTGAAACACATCAAACTCAACACTTTCTCTAAACTCCACTGCTCTACAGTTAAAATGGATTAAAAAAGGAGAAAAGTGTCATTTCTTCTCACAGGTGATATAAGGAGTGTTGACTCAGTTGAATCCACAATTTGGAACAATGTTGGTCTGATTTAGCCCTGGGGAACAAATAAATAGCAGTGAGCACACGAGAGAAGTTTTGGACTGGGCTGTTATGAACCACTTAAGCCTAGTCAGGAAACTGGAAAGGAATTTTCCCATGGCAAACCTGATAAATGATCTGGTGCTCAGGTGGAGCCGTAGTCTTTGAGTTCCAAAGTCTGTTTCATTACAGGTGCATTGACGTGCAGAATGCCAGGGAGATTAGGATTTTTTGAACAAAAGAAAAAACAAGAACTAAAATTAAAAGGAGACATGGCTGTTCCATTTGCTAATCACATCTTGTTTACCTTTTTTAACAATTGTCACAAATATCTTCAAGCACTGTGGCAGGGACATTGCGTAACTTACAAAAATCCGGGGAAAATGTTGCACATAGACTTCTTTAAAGAGCCAGGTGAAGCCTGGGCAGCCTTTGGTTTCATGGCTTGATGGAATTATGGAACACAGAAATTTTCCTGACCTTAAATGCAATGGCTTTCATTGGTCTGATATTTAAGGGAATAACCTTTAACACAACACAACTGCTGCAGTGCCCTTATATCTACCTGCAGAATCTCCTGGGTTTTCAGGTTCATATACATTTTGCTTTGTAAGAGTCACATTTTTGTCTGCCTTTTAAATACCTATGTGCTTTTCCCCTTGACTAGACCCTGAGGTATTGCCTCTGAGCCAGAACCCCTCTGTGACCCTGGACACATCTCTTCTTCATCAGCTTAGCTCCTTGTCCTATGGGATGGGAGTGCCGCCATACATCTAGAAAGTGTTGGCGTATTCTATGGATTTGGCTACAAACGGCTTGTAGTGAAGCCAGCTAAAGTGCAGGTTACTAGTGTGTTGTTCAAGGATCACTTTAATGTTAGTACTCTTTTTTTTTTTCTTCACATGGATAATTGATGCTGGAACAAGTGCTAATCTGAAATGAAGTGATACAAACCTGGGACAGCTTCCTGGATAGCAGCAGTGATGCTTCAGCTTTCCCCTTACACAACTGAGGTCAGGATATGACTTGTTCTGTGCTCCAGAGAGGAGTGCGATCAGATGAAGAGCGGATTGCATTGGTTTACTTTGGTTTGGATCAGATGGGTTTTCCTCCCAGCTGTTTCTAACAAAAGCAGCTCTATATGCTTACATTGCACGGCAAGTTGGAATTTGATTTTATGGACTTGACACGGATTTCATTCAACACACGGATTTGCATGAAATGGCTAATGGTTTATGCTGTGATAATACAAAAGTCAATAACAATGTCAGGGGGAAAAAAGGACGGATAAGTGTAGAATGAGAATGCCAACCAGGAATCTCGTGACCTAGAGAGACGAGGCTGGGAGAAAGCCAGTGCATGCCAACGAAAGAGTCCCTCGCTTCTGGCACAGAGCAGAAACCCCAGATAACACAGCAGAAGGGTGCTACCTGCAAGGCAAGTGGTGGCTGCATGCCACCCCGAGGAAAGGACGTGACACATGGGGGACATTTAGAAAAGAAAAGAAAGATGTTTTATCTGAATAATAAGGCAGAAAGCTTCGGCTTATTTATCTGCTTTTGAATTTTAATGATCAGTTCGAGTGATAATTACAGAATTTCTATATTTATATAAAACCAGCACATAAAATAGCACAATTTGATATTTATGAAGTGCCAGTTTTCCATAAATACAGAGATTTGTTAATGAGCGCTGGGAACTATTCATTAAAATTCAGAAGTAGATAAATAATGAATAAGAATTGCTGTTTATTCATTAAAATTCAAAAAAAAAAAAAAAGAAAAATATCTCCTCACTTATTGTTGATGAATCCAGCCTGTTTTATAAATGATTTGTTTTAATTAATGCCATTTGACACTGTTAGTGCCAGAATAGCAGAGAGTCATTCGCACATTGCAGGCTATAAGTAGGACAACATTAAAGCTATCCAAGGGCCTAGGATTAAACAAATTTTGGCCCAATGTGAACATCCCTGACTGCCATGGCCGTAGATACATCCCCACTGAGGTAGGAAGAGTCAATCAGTCAATGCCTGCATGATGCTGGGTCTCATATAGACCTGCTGCCTCTCCATGGGGTTTCTGCAGTGCTTCTGAAGGAGGATTTCTCCTCCTCCAAAGGAAGGCTTTGCTGATGAAATTTCAACAGAACAGTAAATTTCAAAGAAAAGGCACAGTTTGAATTTGGTACAGGTCATAGGTTTTGTGTCAAGCTATCTGCAAACTCAGCCAAAGATAAATATTGGTTATATTTGGGTCCTTAGTTTTCAAACTTCACTTCTATACTTCCAAACTGACAGCTAGTCTTCTCAGGAGATGAGAACTTGGCCCAGATTTGAGGTCCTGGGCATGGCATTGCTCTTTGGGCCCCTCTGCCCTGGCTTTTGAAGGGTGGGGAACATCTCTGCCACAGATCCATTGATGTGGAGTTGGGCAGGGACACTGTACTGGGGCCAAGGGCTTCAGCACCTTTCTGGCATGAGCCCTCTGTGCTTCAGGTTGGCCAGGGGCATGTCTGTTGGAACATTGTTGGTAAGAAAATGGACAGATGTGTAGGAAAACGGACAGATGTGTGAAACATCCCTTCACACCACATGCGTGCTCCTCTGGAGTAGCTACTTGTCAGTGAGGTTAACTTAGGTTTTGTGTAATTGCTGGATGAGGAATGGTTTTGCTGCATCTGGAAACTTGGATATTTATATTACATAGCAGAGCATTGGCTTAGCATTCAGACCACTGAAAAATCTGGAGCAACAACATGTTGCAACCTGGGCTCAGGCTGTCAGGAAGCAAACTTTCAGACAAAGCCCTTTGGGTTATAGCATTGTCCTTTTCTTCCTCCCTACCTGCAACCGCCTGTTTTGTTCCCTTTCAGCGCTTTGTTCCATATACACTTTTGCTTTTATGTTCTTTGAAGTGTCCTCCATGCTATGGAGGCGGCTGCTCTGAATGCTGATGAGCATCTTTGGAAGCCTGGGCAGCATTTTGTTGATTCAGGGCTCTTCGGGCGCACTCACCCAATTCATCACAGCCAGCCCAGGAGCGTGGGGTTGGAACCAAGGGGGGTTTTGAGTCGGACCCAAGGGGGTCCCCAATTCGGGGACGCTGGATCAGGCCCTGTGGGGAGCTGGCTAGCTCCGTTTCTGGCTCTTGCTGTGGAGCATAAGTGGAAAAGTAATGCTGTCAGTTGTGTAACTGTCAAGAACACAAGGTAAAGGGTTGTCAGGGAGAATGTGGAATTGGAAATGAGGATTCAGGGGCCCCCTTAAAAGAGCTCTTGTCTCTTTTTGAAACCAAGACAGACAAAATGGAGCTTAGTGTATTAAAAAGTGTCTTAACGGCATTTGGGTTGTAAAAGGTCCTCTCTCCACCTTTCATTCCTTCTGTCTCCCCTTGACCTCTTGCCTTTCCCTGAAAGTTGGATTTAAAACAATAAAATGGGGGGTTTTATGTAGAATACCAAATCAACTCCTGTGGGGAAGAGAATTAATTCTACTCAGGAGCAGAAAATGAAACCCAGAAGCATCAAAGCGTAGACATAAATTCAATATCCCACTGAGCCCATCACTTAGGATACTTCACCCTTTCCTCCATGTCTATCTTTCAATCAAATGTAGATGTAGGG
>NW_009612214.1:90907-112713 GCF_000690535.1 Cariama cristata
GGGAAAGAGCAGCAGCAGTTGCTGTCTGTTTGCTGTGTGAGGTTTATAATTTCACAAATGCCAAATGCATTAATCCAACCTGTCATGTTGCAGCTCTGTTTGTAGATCAAATGGGATTAAAAGATTTACTTGAAGCTTTCCCGATACATTTAAATAATATGACTAGAAATGTAATATTCAGGAAAATGAATATTTTAGAGGTACAATATGAAGAACTTGATATATTAACACCTGCTATATTAAAAAGGAACAGAAGAGACATGGTCCAAATTCTGCAAAACATGTCAATAATGCACTATGTTTTAGCACCGGGAAACTGGCCTGACTCCTACTCTAGCATTGCTGGGTTGGCTCACCTATGGAAATTCAAACAAGATGCTTTAGTGCAATTAGTCATGTGCAGGGCTCAACATTAAGCATACACTTACACACTTGCCGCATAGGATCTTTAAAAATTGCTACTATACTATGCCTGATTTTTCCCTTTATTTTTCCCAGCGTACCCACTGTTTGATTACCCTATATGTGGGAGAACTGGCCTAATCTATTGTCTCTTTTTACCATGTGATGTCTGTTTAAAAAGAAACTGAAATATCTCTTTTTAGTGGAGTCATTTCCCAGAGGTAGGAAGTTTGATGCACCAGTTTTGTTGAGCAGAAGCGGTAGGGACTGTGTGACTGAATAAAGAGCCATTATAAAACACCTATTCAGGACTGACTTATTCTGCACCCAGGGCATCTGGTTGCAGTGTGGATAGACATATCCAGGGCTGCCCTGGTTTTGGTCTGGTGCATGTGAGTGGGACAGCAGTGTCTAGATTTCTGCTCTATGGGTTGAGGGCAGCCCACCATGGTTCACTGCAATGAATTGCACCATCTTGTCAGTTTGAAACTAAAATGGAAGCAAAATAATTGCAAGCATGTTTTGAAGGAAATAAGATTAATGATATGGAGAGAAAGAAAGAAATGTGACATGGCTGTACCAGTAGTAGATACACTGGCTTTCAGGAGTACTTTTTGGTTAGACAGCTGCAGAGGGATGAACCCATGCGGGAACAGCTTCAGAGATGGGCTGTTAAGGGTGATCAAGAAGATGAAGAGCTTCTGTCAAACAGAAAGCTTTGGTAGCGTGGCTGAGCAGAGATATGGTTGCTCTTTCTAAGCCCACAGGGAGGAAGAGAGTTTATGCTGCGATGGCGAAGAGCTGTTGAAGAGAACAAATAGGTATGGACTGGCCATTCATAAACTGGAAGCCTCAAGCTGTCACAGGAAGGAAATTCTGGAGCAGCCTCTGTATAGCAGGAGTGCGGGATGTGAACTTTCCCAGTTTGATAACAAAGCTTCTCTGTTTCTGGAAGGGTTTGTTGGGCAGGGTTGCTTCCTGCAGTCACAGGAGACTGGACCCACGGGCATATGATGCTGAAAGCAATGATGCTAAAGTTAATTATCACTGGTCTAGTCAACTCCAACTCTGGCCAGCTGAAGCGTGTCCGCATTGCCTGGGGCACCTGTTTGCTAGAAGTGGCTGGAGGGTTAAGTTGAGACAGACTGTAGGATGGGGGAGGTTTCGACAGAGAGAGAACCAAGCTGGGAGCAGGGAGGAAAAAGAGGTTTGTGTGTTTCTGGAGATTGTGGGAGCAGCAATTATATACTGGGCTGAGAAAGAACTGCTGATGCCTTCATATTCAAGGCTGTAGGTTATTCTTCAGTGTTGTCAGAAATATCTAAAGGTGTCAGCATGGTCCTCTCCAGGGACTGGGTGCAAGTGTTACCAATTTAATGTCAGTACTAATGTCTTTGAAAGAACCTTCCTTTTTCGGCTATTCACCCTGCCAGTCTGCCCATTTGAGACAGTCCAGCAGAGAATGAATGAGGATTAAAATGCTTGCTGGCTTTCATTTGATGAAAGAACATATGAAGCTTTGGATAGAAAATCATTGCCCTTTTAACATCTGCTTTTTCCTTTTTCAATATGCAGTGTAGTAGTTGATAGAAACATGGCATGTATATTTTCCAGATCAACAGCTAGGTTAGCAGGAGTCCTGATTCTTGGTCATGTTGAGGTTTGGGTGACGTTTTCACCCCCTTTCCCAAACTGTACCAACCTGTCTTCCAAAGCACAGGCATTCATTATGTCATTTTATGTCTCATTGTGCTGTCTAATATTTCATAAACTGCCTGTCTTTTAAAGTCTATCATACATATGCAATGGAAATTCCCTTCTAGCTTCCATTCTTAACAAAACAGAGAAAATAAATCAGAAGCAACCTTACAGGCACCATGTCTTGCATGGCACAAAATAGTTCCATGTTGTATCTTCTGCTTTTTTCCCACCTCTCTGAAATTCTCATACCTACTGACATAGTGAGAACTACATGCTGTGAAAAATCACAGTGTCTATGTTACATATTTCTGACAAGTCCTGGTATTATCCAGGGAACAATCCCTTACTTATATATCGAGAGGTGAGAGCATGTGCCTTTAACTCATGTTAACTCGCCATGATTTCAAATATAAACACTTCTCAGAAGTGGGTAGGTAAAATTGAAGGCATTAGGATTCTGTCATGTCCGGTTACAGTCAACCTTCACATTGTAGCCTACTTCTGAAAATAAGAAACAGTGGGTTTTTGATCCAGTCATTTTTGGCTGAGCTAAGCAGCTGTTCTGTTGTTGAAATGTTTCAAAGAAATGGCTTTTTTGCAAAATATTTTCAAGGAGTGAAATAGCCCCCCAGATCTTTTAAGAAACTGCTAGAACCTAAGTTAGGTCCAATTATAATAGCGTCTGGGTACCTGGGGCCAGGCTTGGTTAAGCATTTAGGACAGAAGCTGGAAGTGCCCAGATGGATTTCTGAATACACTTAGATGGCCAGTTCTCTGGTGAAATTAGAGTCTGTTTTCTCAAGATGTAGTGATGAGTGATGGAATGAGATTTTCATGACTTAATCTTAGGCACCGAAGTTAGCAAGGCTGAGGTGACAGGAGTGCTGAGGACCATATCTGCCCCTGCCAAGGGCTGCAGGGAGGGTCTGGATGTGTCCCCAGAGCCAGGAGCAGCAGCAGCCCTGCCTGGAGCCAGAGCTGCGGCTGGGGTCCCCTCCTCTGCCAGAGCCCACCTGGGGCAGCTGCTCGCTCTTGAGGGTGACCTGGTCTCAGCTGCAAGCCTTAACCTCTCCTGCATCCATCACTTGCAATGCTTGAAAAGTCATGTTCCCTATGCACCACCGTGAGGTCAAGGATGTGGACTGATGGGATCTCCTTAGACCTCATAGAACATCCAGGTTGTGTTTTGAAGGCTCGTCACTCTAAACTCCTGTTACCGTACACGGAGAAAATCGCAAATTGAAACACTGCGCTGTGAACAGAGCTGTCCTAAGGCAACTGGGCTCTTAGGCCCAGCACTTCAGTTGGGTTTTGAAAGCAAGGACGATGACTCCTCCCTGCTGTTGCCTCTGTGGATGTCAGCCTAAGCACCTTCGTTGTTTGGAAAATCCATCTAACATCTTTACCATCTAGCCTTTACATCTCTGATCGCAGAAATACTATATGAGGAGAAGATGAACGCTTTGGGCCAGCAAGCCCTGTACCTGCCTGTCTCTACTCATAAATCCTGCAGGGTTTAATGAACTGCTCACACAGAGAAAGTTTCTGATGTGCGTATGCGCTTGCAGGAGTAAGACCCAAAGCAAATCAAGTTATGCATGACATCAAGGCACACTTGCAAAAACAATTTTAATCAATTACAACTACAATTGCATGCTGTACAAGCCACAACTGGATTGTCTTATGTACCAGCCGATCATATTGGGCATGTAAGATTAAATTAAAGTTTTCTAATCGCATTTAGGAACATATGAAATAATACAGTCTAAAGTGTAGCAAATTAATTCTTCAGGCGTAGCCTAATTGGATGGAAATTGATTTATCATGTTTGGACCAAATGAGCCAGTAAGGCATGACTGTTAACCGTGAGGTAAGGAGAACAACATCTCTGTGTCAGTAACATTTAGAGAAAAGAGTATGTCCAAAAGAAATGAAAGGTATTCTGTTGAAAACTCTCTCTGAAGAGGGAAGAAATGATACATTCAGAGTCTTCATCGTTCATACATACAAAGTGACTGAAAAGCCTTTGATTATTTCTGAAACTCCAGGATATAGTTAGGTCAGCAAGGGAGGGAGAAAATTATTTTTTTAGGCTCTATAAATATTGTTGTTCTGTAAAAGGAGAATTTCTGCCAATCAAGCCATTACGCTAATGCATTGTAGAAATGAGTATAAAATTGCTCCTTTGTAAGAGTCATGCAGAATTTTTAGATAGCCAGGCAGTAGGGCCAGGGTGGAAGGCATCCACAGAAAAGGTCTCGTTCTCTATAGGAGACAGCCTATTTTAGAGCAGTTTCTGTATCTCTTCTGTATCTCTATAGACCTGATTGCACTCTGTAGCACTTTCCCATAGTAATGGCACAGAAAGCTTTTGAATTTATCTCCCTGATTTACCTTTTGCATAAGGTGAATATTCCCTTTCATTAACTTATGTTCAGCCTCATTTTGGCTGCCAGCCTGGGGAATGCACTGACTGAAGATACACAGGTACGATAGATAGCCCAGAAAGCACTTGCCAGGGAAAAAAAATGTGCTGGAGACCGTGGGTAGGTAACAGGTATCATTTGTGGGTTATCTGGGCAAAGCAAACGTGGAGATCCAGTGCTTTTGCATGGGTATATGATGTTCTGCACCTGTCTTGCTTAGTCCCATGCCTTATTGAATGCTTTGCAGTGTGCAAAAGCACAAAACGTTGTGGCTTAACAGCAAATGCATTATTTTGTGAAGTTTAATATTGCAGTGGCCTGTTGGGAAAAGAAGACTGTTGCAACCAAAGCCTGGATCCAGGCTGCGGGAAGGTGGACATGTGGGCTTTGAGGTGACCTCTCTCTTGCTTAGACAGGGGCAGGACAGAAGCGCTTGAAAAGAACCTTTCTGAATTCATGACAGCAGCCTTTTCTATTCAGTGATTGCCTTTTTGGAGGCAAAGGGAATGTCAGCAATGTTCTCAGAAATGAGTGGGCCTGACGTTGGCCCTCTCCAGAGGGTCGGCATTACCTGCTACGTGTATCCTCAGTCTGTGTTAACACCCATTTGTGAGAGACTGAATGGTTTCCATTTACCCAAATATTAAATCAGAAAAGAGGATTTTTGTACTGAGCAAACGGATTCAGATTACCTACTATACATATTCAAGAGATGCTTAATATTATTAATAATGTGAGTAAAATTAAATTTGCTTATCACAATGAGAGGAAGAAGAATAAAGTTTATTAAATCTCCCCACCAAAAGCGCTGACTTACTGAAAATAACAAGTCTTCATTAAGAAGCAGCTGATTTGCCATAAAGAATTGCTTTACTTATGTAAAGGGACCAATTGCTCTGATTGTGGGCAGCACACAAAATGTCTCCCGGAAAGAGAAGAGCTGCGCTTTCTTGAATTCTAACTACACAGGTTCTTGTAGTTCTGCTCTCCACAAAGTTAAATGAAAGCTTTAATCATCTCAAAAATTAGAAGATGGCATTTGGCGTATAGACTCAAAAACTGAGGGGAGATACTGGTACTTCCCAGGGAAGGTCCAGCCTTCAGATTAACTAAATGGGATGTTTTTCTCATGACTTACGAGGTGAACCTGCTTAAAAACTCACAACTGATTGGTATCTCTAACGGTTAATTTTGAGGCCAAACAACTATGAGACAACAAAATCCTCAGTCTATAAAGGATGCATTCATGTTTTAGCGGAGCCTTGCAGTTACTGACAGCTGGGCAACCCATCCAAAAGCCAGTGAGGGAGCGGACGATATGATGACTTTCTGTTTGCTGCCTTTCTGCCAAAGAGGACACAACAGATCCGAGGCAAGGAATCTCATTTCCTGGGCAAGTTGTTCTCACCATAGATATTAAACAGCTCTGCAAAATTTACCTACTCCCAAAGTTGGCTGTGATCTTGCAGCTCACTGTAGGTTCACCTTGTGAACCTGTCAAGCGAATATTGAGCAGCAAAGCAGAGGAAGGGGATGGATTGGCTTTATTTTAATTTCTTGTTGTTTCTTGTTGTAGTTTCTTGTATCTGTAGGTTTCCAGAAGAATTTTAGGCAAAGCAGGTCTTTTCTTCTAGCTTCATGGACCACCAAAACATAGGGAAAAGCAGGATGCAGTAAGATCTAGTGTATCTCACATGAAATACCTTTACGGAACAGTAGCACCTGTGTGCTAATGTCCTTTAAGTCTGGTTGTTAAGAACGTTGATATCCCAAACTGTCCACAGTCGCACAAAGAAAAAAAGTGGGATATTCCCCCTTCTAACTTTAAAACCTAATGGCCTTCTGCATGAATGATATTTTTCCATCTACTGTGGGGAGAACCTGGCTGCTGAATGTAGCCAGATAAAATGGGGAGCCTAGGGCACACGGCAGTGCTGGTAGCTGTCAGATGCAATGACGTACTCTGACAAAATCTCAGTGATTGTATGTACAGTTTCACACCCATTTTTTTTTTTTAAATCCTCTTCAGTATTCAGTGTGCCATTTTTCTTTGCTCGTAGGATAACAGCACTAGTAGGATAACAAGTGAACATTTCTAAGACATGCATTTAAAATTTTCAGTCCATGCTGTCAAACACGTGGTATCAATTGGTAACATTGATTTACATTTTAGCCGTGTGTGGCTAGAGCCCAAAACAGGACTAAGCTGTGCCGTGCCATGGCTTGGAAATGGGACAGCTCCTGCCCAGTCAAAGCTGTGCTTTGTGTTTTTTAGGAAAGCGGTATCAGTGCAACTTTGCAAGCTGAAGACCCACCATTGGTGTGACTGTGCATGGCTTCACTGAAGCCACTGGATCTGCTGTGCTTTATATCAGTTGTGAATCATCCTCAGAGCTTTAAAATGTTCCTCTGAGCGACTATGAGCACATCCTCTCCTCTGGTGGAGGCAGGCCAGAATAGAAATTGAAAAGCAGGAGGAAAAGGCCAGAGACGGACACACTCCTGAGCAATCCAATGCTGTAAAAATAAATCCCTGTGGAGGCTTCTGGGACTATTAAAGAAGGTGGTAAATGATTCAGAATAAAAATGTAACATAGACCAGAGTCACCAGCTGTGTTTTCCATCGTAAGGTCTAACAGTGATTGTGTGATGTGTCTGACAATGAAAACGGAGAAAAACGTTTCTGCTGGAGTTCACAGGTTGCCAGATTTCTGGGCAATGAGATGCTACTGAAAGAGAAACTACCCTTCGGACTGGGGAGAGACCTCCTGCCGGATTTCTCCTAAGCACCCTGTTTTGGGGTCAGTGAGTCCCAGTCTCATGGATTAACTGACAGTAGTAGTGTTTTTGTAATGCTTCGTAATAGCTGTTACAGAGGTGATTAAAATGTGCTATATCAAATGATTATATGCATATTGGTAGTTGATACTGTAAGCAACCTATGCATCTGCTGATGTCATAATAATCTGTACAAAATGATTAACTATTTATCCAAACATGCTTTAACTAACCCTTTAGAAGCTGTTTATAGATATAGCTCTAATACAAAACACTCTCACTCATCTGCTTTCCTGACCTTGGGCACAGTGCAAGAGGAATCAAGTGCATTAATTCCTTGAAAGTCCAGCTAATGATAGCCATGAGACTGGATTTGTGTCTGGATCCGTACATGATTCAGTGAGGTTTCCTGGGGACTGATAGCTGGCTGTATGCGTGATTGCTCCTGGCCCACATGCATCACTGCATACCAGCATGGGGCTGCTTTGGTGCAGAAAATAAGGCAGGATGCTCCCAGTAGCAGAGTGTTTCTCCCAGGAGCTTCCCAGTTCTTCCATTGCACTGCAGGAAGATGTCTGTCTGTTGGCACTCTGGACTTGTTTCACGCAAGCCGCTTTGGAAGCACCGGTACTGGAAATCAAGACATCTGAGAAGGAGAAACCCATATGATGTGATGTGCTGGCCCGTCTGCCAGTTCTCTTTGTGTGGAGACATAGCAACGTGCTTGGTCTATCAGCTCGACCTCCCTTTCCGTCCCCTGACCCTACTTCTGAGGTGTCCCCAGTTCACTGTGACCACCAGCCCCTTTCCTCAGCAGGCTTCAGCCTTATTTGCCTCCACTTCATAGGTTCTCCCTGCCCCATCACTGCCTTTGCTGCAGCCCACAGTGAGAGCTGCCATGTCCAAACCAACACCGTGGTGCCAGTGGTGAAGACAAAGGCTGAGTTTAGGCAAAGAGTAGCTGTAATGGCCCCTACTCACTCCTCAGATGGACAAGCATCACTTCCCCAGGCGCTTCTGCAGAGATGGTGCCTTTGGCAGTTCCCTGTATTTTACAATGATCTGTTTTATTACCTGATTCAGGCTGAGCAGGAGTGAGCTTGGAGCACGTGCATTTAACACTGAAGGGAGCATATGCAGAGCTAAATCTTCCGCTTGTGTAAATCAGTCGAGCTCCACTGCTTCCTTGAGCTGCAGGAACTCCCGTCATTCACATCAGCTGAAAATCCGTTCTGGCAGATACCCTGAAGGCTCTTCAAGGTGTGGTTTCTATTCAGAGTCTGTTTTTCTCTTTGCTGACAAAACTGAATATTCCACTTTTGCATAGGAGGATATTCATGCCTAGTAGAGATACTGAGCAGCAGGCTCTGGCGTGAGCATGAAGCTCATTTCTTCTAGATCCCATGAACTGTGCAGTAATAACAGCTGGGATTTGCCAAAATGTGCAGCATAAATACGGTGACTGTATCATGAAAAAAGTAGAAGGTGGAAGAAAAAGGAAGGGAAAGTATTTTCATTACAAAGGATGCTATTTAAAAAAAGAAACACACAAACCCCACACCTTAATTAAAAGAAGACTATCCACAAATTTTAGTCATCTCTATAAATTGCTCCTTGCAAAGCAGCAGGAGGATTTCACTGACAAAAAATTATTTTCATCAAAGACACATAGAAATGTTATCATTTCAAGTTTTTAATAGCTCTGCTGATGCAGGTGGTTCATTTAAAAACAGGCCATAACAAAGCTGTTTCAAAAACATTTGAAATAATTTTAATAGTTATTACTGCAAGAAATCACATTGATCAGTCAAACTCTTTTCAGAAACGTGTCCTTGTTTTCTGGTGAGATGCTTCGATAGTGTGAACGGAGTAGTCTCCATGATGTCAGTTGTAGATCTTGCCCATCAAGGGTAATTCTGCCTCATTTCTCTTCTCCCTCTTACATGTGGTCTCAAACCAGGCCCTACACAGGTATTGATTCCTCCTTCTTACTCTCAGGACTTAACTAAATAAGCCAGGTTTGTCTTGACTCCTTGACGTCTGTTTCCCCCCTTGCAAGAATATCCACACAGTGGCAAACCACCTATGATCAGGCAAGATTTATTGTTTCAGTGATTCCTGGAACTGAAAATATTAATGATGTAAAATATTGATTTGAAAAAACAAACCTCCAAGTTGTTCAATGAGCCTCTCATTCAGGCACAATGCTGAGATGTCCATCCGTTTTCCATTTTCATATTTATTGGTAAGTGAAAAATCAGGCATGTCAAGCTGTTCAATTTCTGAAGTGAAGTACTTCTCTCCCTCAGATGCACATGAATAATTCTCATTAACCTTCAAGGGATTAATGCAGTTTCTTGCAAATGGCTGCAATATACAGTATTTAATATTTATGCTTTCCATATGGCTAGTGCTGTCATACATTCTTGTCAACCATGCTGCACAGTTAATGATATTTTAACTAAATATGGTCCGGAAGACCTGGATGTTTGAGGGACAGTTGTGCCCATCTCCATTTTTATGGATGCTATTTGAGCCTCATAACAAAATTCCTGAAGAGATTAAATCAGCCACTCTACTGAAACATAATGTTCAGCTGCCCTTAAAGCAGAGCTAAATGTAATGTTGTCAGATGACACACTGAGAGCTAGCCAGCTATATACTATCCATGCAGACCTCAAAGTGCCTAAAAGATGTAGGATAGAAGATGAACTGGGGACAGTTTCCAGGTTGGAAAACAGAACCACAGAGGCAAAAATTAACTTGGTCAACAGCACAGCAAACCAGTGCCAGAGACTGGGAGAAAACAGCGGTCCGATCTGTCCTCTGGTTAGAGTGTGCTGTCCACAGAGTACCTGTGGCCCTGCACTCTGTGTGTGTCTCTGACTCGCTTGAACTGGTGTTCATTGTCTGGTGAAGGGCTGAAGGTTGCCGTGGGGCCATATCTGTCACTGGGACCGAGTGGGAAGGTTGCTTTGCGCTCAAACTTGCCCCATGGGCTAAGGCTGTATTGGTCTGTATTCAGCATGTTAGATTGGACACAGTGTGTGTGTATCAGTGATGAAGCAATTTTCCACATTTTCTTAGCATAAAATTAAGTTTGATACCTTTTTTAAAAATGCAGATGTAGATTTTATCTGAACAAGTTTCTTGGAACTATTCAAAATTATCTAGGAACTTTATTGCAATCTTCCCATTTCAAGTTTTCCTATAATCTGCTGCATGTTCCCTCATTGAGAGACATCTTCCTTCATTTTCCTTCCCTTCTTTGCCACCTCTTACCCCAAAAATGAACATATTCAGAATTTCTACTCAATGTCAAGGCAAATGTCAAGATTTTCACTGTTAATTTTGAGTAGGTCTGTTCAGGAGCCTTGCACATCAACTTTTTGCTGAAGAAAACAGACACAGCTGGAAAACATTCTGTGGCTACTTCCTTTATTTACATGTGCATGCGTTGCTGCATAAGGAGAGATGATCACAGACTGCAGGCAGGAAACCTCCTACTCCTGGGATCTCAGCCCAAACACTCCTGCCCAGTTCCCATGGAACAGTTCTGCCCAACAGCTCAATCTGGTAAAGCGATCAAAAGAGAAAGCAAACAGTTTACTATGGCTTCCTACTTAATGGACTAAAAATCCTCTATCAATCAGAACCGTAGTGTTTCTTCCAAAACTAAAACCTTACCCTCATGCTAAATGCAAAAGACCTGTAAAACATTGATGGTGCTCCTGCCACGGCAGTGGTTTGTGGAGCAGGGTCATGGATTGCAACCATGCATTACAGCACATTACAACCTGCTGCAAAGAGGTGTGCAAATTGGCACAACAGGATTGTCACTGCAAGTGTGGATGTCTCCTGTTCTGTAAATAAACTATTCATCTTTCAAGTCTAAAGCAGAAGGAGAAAACAAATAGATGGGAATAGGCAAGAGGGTGAAGAGCTATCTTGAGATGAGATCTTTAAAGGAGGCTGAAGAGTGAGTGAGAGTGAGGACTGTGGAGTTGTATTGTTGACACAATTGGATGCTGGTGATTTCTGGCCCACTCAAAGCATCTGCAGTGTTTTTTTTTTTCCTTAGTTGTAATTATAGACACACTTATATTTTAAGGTCACCCAGAGCCAAGCAGGGTCATCACAGCTCATTAAAGCAAAATGAGCTTCCCCATATTTGTCCTTCTTGCACCAAACGAAAAATCCTGCCTGTAATGGTACAGTATGTGGCCTATGAGTGTGCCCATAATTAAAAGGTTGAGCTACTCTTGTAAACAAATTACCATGAACAAAGGGGTTTACAAATGCCGGCTAATTAGTTTGGATTCCCTAAAGCTTTTAGCTGTTTTTTAATTCAATAACACAGTGTAAATTCTCTAGCCTGAAAAGTCTAATAGGAATTGGCAGAAAACTAAATAATTGATATTGTCAGCGATTGCAGCAGCAAGCCCTCGAATGTTATTGTCTGCCAGTAAGCAGGACTGCCGTGATTTCCTGAGAGGATAAAGACCTGGTTTTAATGAATTAACAATATAAATGGTAGACAGCTGGCTTTCAACAGCAGCTCAGGAGGCAACATTTCAAGTTGAGACTGCGGACCGGTGAAAAAACCCTCAGATAGGGACTTGCTGAGAGACACGCTGGCCCTGTGCAGAGGGCCAAAATCCCTTTGGCTTTATTCTCCATAGACACCCTGTTGAAGTCTTCAGGCTCATTTCCAAGGTTGGAGCGAACAGGAGCCAATTCTGCACCTGAGCAGATACCAGAAGGCCCCGGCGGGGAAAGGGGGAGGGTTCCTCAACCCACACGAGCTGCAGCTGCCGAGAGGGTGTCGGAGGAACAGATTTAATGGGGAGCAGCCGTGTGCTAGCAAGCAGCCTAGTATTGTGTGTATTCTAGCAGCTCTTCAGGCTTATGTATTATGAAGGTCAAGTGAGTGCTTCCTGAGGAACCCTTACCAGTCATACTGTGCCATGCTGCTTGCTGGCTAAACTGGTTTGAGAAAGTGAGCTGGGCTACCCCTCAGCAGAAGTGATGGCTTCTGGGGTCTGTTCATAGCCCAGCTGCTCTTTTCTTGGTCCAGGTATTTTTCCATTTTTTATTATTTTTTTTTTAATGTGTTTTAAAGCACAATGAACTGACTAAATTGCTGAGAGTGCAATGTCATATGCTTATATGTGATTTAATCCACATTGCTCACCTATATCTTGATTGTGTTGGAAGCCAGCAATTTGTAGGACTGTACAGACCACCTTATGGTCTCCCAGCCTTACCAGGCTTTCTCTGGCTGTATCCTTTTGCAGCCTTATCAAAGTAATGAAGTATAATATTATGACAACAGTTGTGTCATATGTAGATTTTTAAGGATTTTTTTTCTTGCAAAGGTGAAGTGTTTAGTCTCTGAAGAAATGTTTGTATTGGATCAGTTCCTGAGGGAAACAGCGGGTTGCCTGCATGCTCTCTGTGATCAGCCCCACGGTCTCTTTTATCAGCACTCTCCTGTTTGTCCCAGTTTGTCACCAAAGCAGTCTGCCTGCTTTGAGTAGAAGGTGTAAAGACCTGTTCTCAACCCACCCCTCCCACCTATCCCCAAAGAAGAGCTCAGAGCAGATTAGTTTGGTCTCCACCAAGCTGTTGTTTTAAAGCTGTTAGTTAGTAGCAGCTGGATCTTGACCTTGCTTCTTACTTTGATGTGAAGGAAGCTGTTGACTTTCAAGGATGCAAGCTGTTATCATCTCTTCCAAAAAGGTCAGAGAGATGAAACATCACTGTTTGCTCTGATTTCTCTTGATATGGGCCACAGCTCAGCAGAGTTAATAGCTAGTGAGAATGTGGAAAGAGCTGAAGTGGGCCTGAATATACAGGGCCAAATCCCAAGCTGGCATAAACTAGTTAGGCTTCGAAGGCAATGACCTGATCCTGTGTACAGTGCCCAAAGATCCAGCCTGAAGCTGCCTTGTCGGAGAGCTAGAAGTCCTTGTCATTGCTAGGAACAATGGCAGAAAGAAGAGAGAGCTCTTTTTCTTTTCTTTTTTTTTTTTTTTTCTTTTTCTTTATTTGTTGAAAAGGCATTGGTTTCCTCTGAAGAAAACTAAAATAGCTTCATACAACGAATTGACAGCCTGGAATATATCTCATAATAGCCAGCATGAAGCACAGCAGAAATGCATCTGATTCTTTATAGAGCATAATGCACAGTAATGCCACTCAGAGAGCACTTTAACAGAAGTAATGAGTTTCACAACTCTAAGCACACAAACCTTCCTGCTTTTGTAACCATTTCCCTCCAGTACTCCCATCTCATACATGGCCTGAGACCAGTCCTTCCCTCTAGCCCTTGCTCAGGTATAGTAGAAAGCTTTCCTTCATCCCTGGGAGAAGAGGACAGTAACTCCTCATCTCTGCATAGCTCTTCCTAATATCCTGCTCTCCTGGTTTTACCTCAGGCTGCTTTTCTCATGCAAGGATGAGTAGGAAGAGAAGGAACAAATCCATGTAGGTTGCTCAGCTCACAGGTGATGGTGCGTCTCCCTTACCAGCCTTTTTCCCACAAAACCCAAAAGAGTGATCAAACTAATGAGTTCATTTGCTAGCAATAGGAGCACCTAAAATGCACTTAAGTCCTGCAGAATGCTGAAATCACTATGTCTTTGTTATTTATTGTTGCCACCGCTGCTGCTCTGAAGGATGTGTGGCTTAGTCCAGGAGCTGTTGTCAGGGATATGGCATCGTACTACCTCTTGTGCAAGGCACAATTAGGACAAAATAAGTATGTTGAAGTGACCTCAGTGAATAGGTTCTTAATCTGAGTGTATGAATATTTGTGCTTCCAGTGCACAGTAAATGGAAGAAGGAGAAGCTGAGGGTGGGAGAATTTACATGACTTGGGTGTGCATGGTTAATCAAAGAGAAGAACCAGGAAGATTTAGAGCTGCGTGTGGGCAGAAATCTGAGACAAACCTTGAGTGTTGGTAGTGTTGAAACCTGAGTCTTCTATGGCCCTTGCACTCCCTGGGATCCCCTTATCACTGCAACCCACGGGTTTAACGCGGAGCAGAGACAGTATGGCACCTGGACTAGATTTACGATGGAAATGGGGCAAATTGTTGTTCAGAATGAAGGCTCAAGAGCTGAATTCTAAAGGTTCTCTAATTCAGGAAAAAAAGTGGCTTCTCAATTAGGAAGCTCAACTTACAGTCAGATGAGGTTTGCACAGAACACTGAGTTTTTGTTAATTCATCCAAAAGTACAGCTTTGGGGCCTGCTGGATACCCTCCGCTCCCATTGCAAGAATTTGCCACACTCTGCAGAATTGCAGCCTAGTGGAACAAAGGTTGAACTGAACTTTATTCAGTCAGAAGACAAATACACCTTTTTTCCTTACCAGCTTGACAAGCTGTAGATTTATTCACCTTGTCTAGACTTACGGGCTTTGGTTCCCCACCAATGCTCCTGAGCCACCCCAAATGCTGAAGAACATAAATACTTTCTCCACCATGGGATAGGGGATGTTTGTTTCAAGGTTTTAGTGACTTGAGCTGTTTGTTTCTGTTGTAAGATCCCATCCAAATGTTATGAGCTAAGAGTAGAAAAATGCAGGTCTGATTCAGATTCTTGACTGATGTAAACTGGAGTTGTATTCAGTGGAGACGTGTGAGTTCCTGCAGCTGCGAGTCTGTCTAGGGACAGGTTCTACAGCTTTCCCAGCTCATTTTGAGGGGTCCTCGTGTCCCATCTGTCTAGTCTGAAACAGGCACTACCAGCTCAAAATGGCATTGGAGGCATTTCATGGTTTCTCACAGAAATAAATTTTGCTGGGTATGGTAGCATGGCGATGGATGGCATAGGCAAGAGTGTTATTTAACACTCTCGTGGAACTAAATCTTGCCTGATGGAGCCGGGCACTTTTGCTGTGGACAAATGCTTTTATTTTTATCCTCCCTTATTCATCCTGCAGTACAGTTCTGAGCTTTCCCTGGCCAGTATCTAGGTTTTGTGCACGTAGCCACTTTAACAGCAAGTGTAATGATTCAGCCAGGGTCAAAGGACTCAACCTCTGGGGCTAAACTGCCTTCTGTTCTCCATGTGCGAGCTTCTCTTACGCTCTGCTGATCAGCACAGGTGGATTAGCAGGTCCTCCAGGCTAGAGCTCCACATGATCGGCGGGCTGCAGACTCCCCAAAGACCTGGTTATATTGCTAGGTGACCATAACTAATACTCTTGTTCTTGCAATAGGTCTCACAGGGGAGGGCATGGCACAGGAGGCCTAGACATCAGAGAAAACAGCAGCACTGAGCTGTCAGCCTGTTCCCATGGTTTTAGATTGCAGCTAGGGATAACTTAATGGGCTTGCTTGGATGTATTAGCAAGGCAGGATGTTCTTTCTGCTTGCTTTTATGCAGACTGTAAAAGATACCACAGAAATCATGAGTCTACAGGCAAATACACAAAATGTTTAGGCTAAGCAGTGGCTGGATGGACTATAACATTCATTTGATGCCTCCGAAGAATAATGTTCCGTTGTATGGCAGAGACATTTAGAGGGTCACACCGTTATTTACTCGGTATGTGCACATCTGCCCAGTGTGTCCAACATGTCCAGCCCTGTCCGGTCTCTGGGTCACTGAGCTGACAGGCTGAACAGATAAAGCAGCGTGCTCCCCATTTTGCAGAAGGTTAACTGGAGTTCACTGATATGTAATCTCCTGTCCAAGGTTATGCAGAAAGATTGTCTCAGGATCAGAACAGAACACAGACCTTGGATTCCCAAAGCTGTGCTTTAAACAGAATGGACATATGGTTAAGATGGTGGATCTAATAACATGGCAGGACACAGCCTCCCTGGTTTGAGGTGGCACTGAGCAGAATCTAAGAAGCGCTTGCAAGAGCAGAGGGGACCCAGGAGACACTCGGTGAGAGCCGGACTGAGCAGCAGCCGGCTCAGTAGTTCTTGAACAGTCATCCTGGGGATTTTTCCTGAGAAAATACGGCAGGAATCAGCCCAGCTCTAACCAATCCTTCTAGCAGCACTCCTTCTGTTCCCGAGATTATATTACTTTTATGGGTGCACTGGTGTGCTTTCAACTAAGAAAGACAACAGCTCACAACTAAAATGTCTCTTCAGACACCCAATTAACATTTCTATGTATTGGGTTGCAAGCAAAATACTGCTGCCGCAGTGAGCCTGTGACTGAAAACAGCCCACCCAGGCACAGGAAGGTGATTTGGAAATGGCTTGCATTTTGGGGAGATTCCACCTCTAGGCAGCTCCTAAAACAGCCACTCTCTGCAGAGCCTGGAGGTAGCAAGACTGGACATCTCCCCATGCTGGGATCTCCTCCTGTCCCATCCAGCCATCCCGCTTCTCGCTCTCAATGTTCACTGATTGTATCAGGTGTGTATATGTAGGTTGCTTAGTTGATAGGAAAACATCTGAAGGGAGTTCTCTCTTAGTTTTGTTCTGTACTGTCTTGGGAGGGAGCATCTGCCTGCTGGAAAGGAAATTGTGGGATTTGATCCCATTCCTCTAGCCTCTTCAATGACCTGCAGGGTCCTTGCATTGGAGAAGGGAAATTGGTACGGAGGAGGGCCTACTGGGAACATGAACAGTACAGATTTGGAGGTGGCAGAATAAGGGTTAGGGAAGGTTAAAGAGGACAACTAGATATGTAATATTATATAGGAGAGTGTATATAGGAATAGGAGGGTGCAAGGAAGGCTGCAAGGGGCTGAACTATTCCAGGCAGCAGCTCCACAGGCCAAAGCTGCTGCCACTGTCATGCGAAACTCTAGGGACCAGATTTGGCCAATCCCCCTCGATACACAACGTGGGGAGTCACATCTTATTCCAAAAGATGGCTCAGACCACGTTTTCTTGGCCTTCACTTCATTCAAGTGAAATGGGCAGCGAGGAGCAAGAGACCTGTGTTATAATTCAAAAGACTTCCTTGAGTCTTGCTCATGCCAAACTTGAATTTACAAGTTATCTGGTAAATTGAGTAATCTTTTCTTTCAGGAAGCCATTCCTAACACATCCTGATGTGTGATGTCATCTGGAGACTTGTTGTTAAATTTTGTTCTCAAGGCATTAGGGATTCTGTTTGTTCTCTCTCTGTTTGAGAAGTGGGCTTGCTGCTTTGCCCAAGAACTTAGACTGCAAATCAAAACACATTTTTGATAATAGTTGCATGCAAAAAGGGAGAAAGTTTTGCCTCTAGATGGACTCAGAATAATGCCTGAATTTCATAGGTGAATTTGCATGTGGAATTTAAGGGAAACTAATTAATAGAAGTGAAACATAGGGTTTTTTCTATAAATAATTTGTGAGGTCTTGTGGTTTTTTTTTTCAAGGAGGTAAAGAATTACAGTATTCCTCCAAATAGACACTTTGTTTTACCAAAAATACAATTTTCAGTTTATTTTTCCACTGGAAGATCAAAAAGAAATGTGTGGGGTTGTTTTCTTGTTGCTTTTTTTAATTATCTTTGAGAGTCAAACAGAAAACTCCATCTGTAGTATGGAAAAATGCCCTCTTGGCTTTCAAATTGCTTGTTCTGGTGCCTCAGCAGGTAGAGAGTGGGAGCCTGATGCTATCGCAAGTTGTTGTGGTTCATTGTTTTAGCTCCAGAGGTGACTGATGTGTCAGCAAGTATCATGGTTATCATGAATATGCATAGCAAGAGATGTATTGCTTCCAAGTAGCTCATAGTCAAAGTCAAAATGTCAGCCAGTTTAAAAAGAAAAAAAAAAAAACACACACACAAAAACCCCAACAAACCAAAACCCCCCACTTTACTCCTATCCTTGGCAAAGGGGGTGCAGAGAGGGAACAGAAACTTGCATTAGAGGACAATACATCCAGGTCTCAGAGGAGACCATCCTGGCTCTGGGGTGGGAGCTCCCTGTGTGGTGGATGTCACCACCTGCATCCCAGTCTGCATCCTGCAAATACCATTACAAGGGGATTGTGTCCATGTTTGGATTCATTTGGACTTGGACGTTTGACTTCAATATGAGATGACCTTGTTAATTTAGCCTTACACATGGGGTGTTTCATAGCTGTGACGAGCAACCTTCACAAGTGGGAGATGCTTCCCTTCATCCCAAATACAAGCAGCTGCGTGGCTCTGCAGGAAAGAGTTTCCTGAGCAGCTCTGCTTTGTGGGATTCTTTCTGGTCCTTTGTCCTGGGAGGGAATGGAGCGGTGAGGAGCACCGATGCTTGCATCTGGCAACCCACTGAGAAGACTGGAGTCAGATTCGTGTTCAGGGGACAACGTGAAGAGCCTCTGGGACGTGGGCTGGCAACTGTGGAGGAGCCAGCTCCATTCTCTGCCATGAAAAACCCATTCTCCGTCCAATTACCCAGAAAATGCAGGTTAAAAAGGCAGTTTCTCTGTGGGGAAAAAGCTCTAATATTAAGAAGTTGAGTGAGTGGAAAATTCCTCTGGAAATCTAAAGTGGGGCAAATTCCCATAGTGATGTGCAGTTATTTTTGCAAAGAAATAGGCTGATTGTGTTTTCCTGCATTTTTCAAGGGACTGTGCCTCTGTTCTAGAGAACTGTTGTATCTCCCAGTGAGCTTTATCAGAAAGGACATGAGAAGCACTCATAATGAGAATTAATAAGTTTCTGCTGATTAGTAAGAGATACTCAGCACTTGTCGAACACAGTGGAATTAGTAACAAGTTAATCCATCAAATCTGAGGCTAGCACCAGTAGCTGACTTTTCCAGATGGGGACACAGAAAGATTAAGAATAATTTGCTGAAGGCCACAGAAAAGTCAGGAGCAGAGCTGGGATTCTCACGTAGGAGTCGGAGGATCCTCGAAATACTTCCGCTTGCTGTAAAACAGGAATAATCCCTGGGACCCCTACTGAATGTGCACCTTGGAGAGGTGATGCTCTAAAACATGTCCCCCGGCCTTGGTGCTCTGACTCTGAATATGCTAATGCTCTGTGTGCTTGAGATGCAGCTTTCCTTCAGCAGGGCATCCTTGCCCAAAGTGCCGGCTGCTCCATCGGGCCAGCTGTGCCCATGGATACCACGAAAGCAGAGACTGGCCCTCCAGAGCTGCTCTTGCCTCTTGGCAGGTACAATTTGTCACATCTCGGGGCTCTTGATGAGGTGTCAGTATGCAGCTTGCAATATTAGGAAGTCTGGCCAAGCCCCTCAGGCGTATGTGTTTTTCCTAGATATTTCAGAGCTCCACTACAACTGATTTCCAAGGGCATTAGGTGCTCGAGTACCTTTTGAGAATATGAGGCTATGTCTCTCTTTCCTCATATGTGAAATGGAAGTAAGAGCACTTCATCACACTCCGGTGTGCAGACTGCATTAAAGACATCAAATGCTACAGGGATAAAGGGCAATAAATAACAACTTCGCCTTTTTGTTATGACACCAGCAGGGACCAGCAGCAGCAACTGGCTCTGCATTTCAGACATCCCCTGGGGTCAGGATTTCTGGTTGCTTCCAGTTTTTAACAATAATTATTTGGTCAGTTTTACCTGTTTGGCCTTTTGTGTGTGTTTGATGGGAAACACAGAGGACTCTCACTCTCCTTTTGATGTAAGCCTGTGGGTAAGCTGTGTTTGATCAATGCAGCATCGCTGTGCACACACTCCTGCCTTTTTAAACCAAATCCAAAAACTCGTGTTGCTCTGCGCTGCTACTGTGGTCACATATTATCTAAGCAAGGAACAGAAAAAGCAGAAGCTTTTCAGTTAGTGTATTTGCTGCTCTGTTCTTCATGAAGAATAGCCGGTGTCCTTTGGCTATGCCTGATTTGAGGCAGCATCAGACTGGACATAAAGCCAGGAGTTACAAAGAAGTGCATGCAAAACAATTATAATACAATGACATGATAAAATAAGAAGATGGCTAGTTAAAGCAAACCATGTCAAGTACAGCTGGTACTCCATGGTTGGAGAGTTTTGGTTTCCTTGCAGAGGATGCATGAATGTTTCTACTCGTATTACAGCAATATCCAGAACAGTTGCCTGTTGTGGTAGGAGTGTGCAGAGACAGCCAGGGAATTCCTGCCTGTAACCACAGCAAGTACCTCAGCTCTCTCAGCTGCCAGAGAAAAGCCCTGGCATAGGGCTGCAGCTGGGGAGAGGCAGGTCCCTCTGCCTTTCTGCCCGCAGCTGTAGCACTGCACTGGGATTGCCTGACGTGCCAGTATTGCAGCAAGGGAGCACGAATAAGAAGAGGGGCACAAACCCCTCTTTGTCCCCTAGCAAATCTGCTCTAGACACCTGCTTGATATCAAAGGCAAGAAAATTTCCAAAAATGGAAGTTAGCAAAAGAGGCAGAAAGGAGGAAAAAAGAAGTGTTATTGTTAACGCTGGCATTAATTTGCATTGCCAGTTTAGTCTCACAAATGGCTCCTGGGGGTAATGAGTTACCTGAATCAAAATTCTATTGAGGATAGAAATTGTTTTTAATTATAATGCAGAATAGACTGAATGGCTTGAAGGAGGTGCCCTTTTACTTTGTGTCTGCTGGAAGCAAAGCAGAATTCCTGGTGGCATCTCTATAAATATTGTGATTTGTGGTAATGACGTGAGGCTGTCAGGAGGTTCCTTCCATTCAAGAACAGTAGCCATCAGTCTTAATTTGGTGCTGCCTTACCCTCCCTGCTTTCCTATGAAGGAGATTAGCTATTTTGAGTGTCATGAATAATGCTATTTAACACCTATGCAAAAAAGATGCAGGAACAAGAAAATATAACCTCTGAGAGCCAGAAAATGAGATGAGTTTAGCATCAGTGGTAAAGATTGTGACCCTTTGAGGGTGTTCATAACTTGGACATAAAGCACAAGCCTTTCATTGGAGAAGGGGGCAGCTGTCCCTCCCTCAGAGGGTGGATGGAGGTTCTCTGCTCACCTGGGACAAAGGCGTGAAAATGCCCCATTTTCTGAGCAAGGAAGTGAATGTTTCACTACCAGTGAAGCAGTGACATTCACATCCTTACAGGAGATGTTTGCACTTTCTGGGGAGAATTTAGTCCTGAAGTATTGAGGGATTCCGAGTGCAGACACAGGTACCGAGGGTCGCAAGGGTGATGTGCTAGTGTCCTGGTTTGGCTAAAACAGGGCTATTTTCTCCTTTCAGGAGTTTTTCTTTCAATCAAATCCCTTCTAAGTAACTGCACTTTCTGACAGTACAGCTACATGTTTTTCAGACACTGTCTGCGTTTCAGACCTGATAACGCTTGATGTTTATAGCTGCTACTGAAGTACCAGTAGGATTGGTATGCAGAATGGCCCATGTTTATACTTATCCCCATGAGAACCAAGGCCACTGCTGGCCCCCCTTTGTTAAGTGAGTAAAAAGTCATAAAAGGGTCGCATCTGCGGAAGAGTGCAGACGGGACAAGTGACCAAAAACTGACCAAGGAGGTGTTGCATCCCATCCACGTCATCCTCAGTAAAAAGCTAAGGGATCATGAGGGTCTCGCTCTCTTCTCTCATGGCCGGCATCCCTGTGGGACCCTGCTC
>NW_009612214.1:113078-116777 GCF_000690535.1 Cariama cristata
TGACAGCTAGTCAGTAGTTTCTGCTGCCATGAACATGCAGACTGAACTAACTCAGCATGGCCAGGAAATCCTGGTCAGAAAGATTTTTAAGAACAGCATTGAGTTAGAGAAAGGGAAACAACCAAGGGCATCATGTAATAGGAATCCTCCTTTCTACTGAAAGATGGCAGGTAATTCATTTCTACTGTCTTTTCTTCCCAGAGTCTGGCAGATTTATAGAGAGGACTCCCATGCTCAAAGTCTCTCCCTCTCATAGCAGGACTGAACACTTGAGAGCGTTTCTGTTGCTTGAAGATGGGTGTCAGTGCCGTTAGAGATGCACTGGCATGTCCAGCCTAGCTCCCAGCTGTTACTTCAGAGGATGCAGGTCTCTCTAGGGTCTGTGCCACCTCTATCAAACCGACAGTAGGGTTGTACATTTAGGATCTCAAATCTCTCCCCTTGTGTAGCTAATAATTTCCCTCCTCACTTTAGCTCCTATGACTTTATGACCCTACCAGGTCTGTACTGTGGAAGTTTTCCTGAAACCTTTGCTGAATGAGTGCTTATAAGATGAATTTCCAGTCTGAGCAGTTGTACTGGGGTTTGGGAAAGTCACGTTTTCCCTGTCCCCAAAGACAAGAGGAACCTGAGGGATGGATTGGGGTCCTAGCACAGAGAAGCGGGAGCTGCTGTCCTGGGATAATGGTGGAGAGGAGTTCCCTACATGTGCAGCATCAGGGGCTTTTGTGCTCTTTCGGAACCACGTGCAGCAAACAAAACATTTCATCGAGTTATTTTAATCCATTAGTAATGGATTTCAGGAAAACACCAGTAATGTATGTAACGTGCACCCAGGAGAAACAACAAATGGTTGGTTAGAGAATTTAGATTTTAATTAAGTAGATAACGTATGCTTGCATTTAGTCTTACAAATGAAAATGTATTCACTGTAGAGTAGCTGGGTTCTATTAGTTCTCCCTGAACATAAAGAGAAGGGTTGATTATTACTGATTACTGAACTATTAGAGGGTTGTGCCTTAAGCTGCTTGATTGTAGCTCTGTTTGCTTCTGCTGCTAAAAGGGCTCTTGTCTGCTACCTAGATATCTGTGAAATAGGCAGCGTTTGGACTCAATTTGAAAATTAATTCTAGGTTACAAACCTCAGCAAATGATACAAATAATAGTGCTGGTTACTTCTCTCTGGTCATAACAGCAGGTTTTCATGGCTCGTGGAAGCTTGTAGCAGGGATGCTGCACATCACTCCCACTCATGAGAGGCCAAGGTGAATGTGCTGCTAAAAGAAGGGGTCACTGCCAGAAAAGAGCTTGTGGAAGTGAAAAGCAGACTCGGAGCTCTCCCAGGGTATTCCCATGCTCTGTGATGTCTCCTTTGCATGGCAATATCAAAAGATTACAAGCCATACAATACACTTAGGAAACTGCTTTATCTCTGGATGCCTTGTGAATATTAATTAGATAAGCCCAGCAACATCTTAGGAGATAGCCAAACTTTATAGTGATTTAGCAGTATGGACACTGAGGCACAGGGTTGTTAAGTGATTTACCTTGGAAGAAAGCTATGGGAGATCCCATCATGGGATGCAAATCTGCTGTCTCCAGCCACTAGCTCTGCCTCTTTGGTGTGCTCTTTATCCATGCACTTGTATTTGCCAGCGTGCCACAGAATGCTGTTCTTCTCCTTGTTTCTAAAGCCGGTGCTAAAGCATTAAATAAAATGCAAGATTTCAGAGGACCCAGGTTACAAAGCTATCCCAGCCACTTTCTCACTGTAGAGCAGCCAGAAAGCCAGAGGCTCTGCTTCACACCTGAAGCAATCTCTTTTGATGGGTAATTGCCTGGGGAAAGGGTTTGCCCAGAAGGTGGTACAGCCAGATGATACCCAGCTATCCAAATGGCACTTTGGGCTGTATCAGATGGAAATAAGTTAGGATAGTTTCACACCACCCTGATTTACTAGAGAACAGACAGTTGCTGCTGGCCTCAGGAGGCAGGGAAGGAAAATGTATCTTAACCTCACTTTCTTGTCTTTGGTTTGGTTCAGCATTACTTAGCCAGACCACAGCTTCTAGACCAAAGTTTTCTGTTTACACACACATTTTTGGCCTGTCTTGAGCACTTGTCACTTATCCCCGTCATCTTGAAATGCCTCCCAGCGTTCAGAGTTCTGTCTTGGCTGTGCTTCCCCGACCACCCAGGGAGGATGTCAGTTCCAGCCATCACCTTGAAGGATGTAGTTACCCCATAAATGCATTACCAAAACTGTTATCTCAAGTAATGGATTACGTACATGTTTAGAGAGATTTATCTTCCAAGGAGAACTTACTCAGGTTTTGTTTGATGGCAAAACGTGAAGGAACTGACCATGGAAAAGTGGAAAGAGTCCAAGATGTGGCATCTGAGGTCCTGGCAATATGTCTGAATATCTGGAAGAAGGACTTTTTAACAATTTCCATTAATGGAAGGCAAGCTTCTTAAACTGCTTACATTTATGATGTAACTCCGTTAACTTAGTTATGTTTCAGTGAAGTTCCTTTGGAGAGCAATGATCTGTTTGGGGCTATAGATGTTGATAAGAGACTTGAGAGCGCTGCGTCTGATCACTTGCTCTGTAACAGACTTAGTGTGTGTTTATGAAATGTCTGCACCCCACCTCTTGGTAAAGATTGAGGCTGCAATCAGCACAACTGCATTTTACATTTTTTTTTTTTTAGCATCTATAAAACTAGAGATAGCCACCTATACATAGCCAGCGGTAAATGAGTAAGTCTAATCTGATAGGCATTCGTTAGACACTTGCATCCTAAGATGAAGGCTTCTATGGAAAGTTAATACATATAAGATGTATTGGAAAAGATTTTGTCTTCTGTTGCCTATTCTTGCTGAGTGCATAGGTGAAAAAAGATGATCTTTCCTGGGCCCCTCATTCAGCATGTTTCACTTTCTCTTGCATTTGTGCTTCATGGCAACAGGGAAAAAAAAAAAAAAAAAAAAGGTGAAGGAATTGGGGGTATTTTTTTTTCCTCTGTGTATTTAGGACAGTGGAGAGTGACTGAAATTGTTAAAAGACCAATAGTCTTGTGAGGGGCTGCCTTTCATGAAGGGAAGGAAAACATTGTGCAGGACAAAGGCAGCGTCTAAGCCTCTAGCTGAGCAGAGAACAAAGCCTCCACTCCTGTTACTGCGTGGCTGTGCAAGGCACCATCCCTTAATAAAGTGATATAATGCCTAAAATGGACAAAACCACAGGGGAGTCCCAACAGTTCTTCCCGAAGGCAGCGTTACTGTGGCTGCGTTGTCTGTGTGGGGCAGGTTATCCCATGCTGACAGGCTGGGCCTTTTGCAGCAAGTTGCTGCGGTAATAATCCATGTTCAAGTTTGCAGCCATTCACAGTAAAGATAATGGGATATGTTATTTGGGCTTTTTAGCTTCTCATAACAATGGAACCTTCCTTCTACCCCTCTCATTCCTTTGATACTGGCCCATGTGTCCAATCCACTTAAATAAACCAGGAAAGTAACCATTAATGTCCAAGTTCCATAATTAAATGCTGACTGACTCACTGCTTGTGCTTACATTATACTGTAATTTTTAAAGAATATCCAAGTTGACATTAGACTTTTTAAACAGATTAATTAGTTGCTGTATTGGGTTTACGGGGCAAGGTTTTCGTAGTGGGGAGTCTACAGGGGTGGCTT
>NW_009612215.1:0-24153 GCF_000690535.1 Cariama cristata
TATATTCTTAATATTTTAGTAACTATATAAAATTATAGTATGTTATGTATACTTAGTAATTAGATATGTACAGGCAAATCTTATCAGCAGGACTGGGCTGGAATTGCAGCAACAGCAGCAGTTTCCATTAAATGTTCCCCTGACATATCCTGGGAAGTGTTCTACCTGTGCTAATCATGGGGGCAATTTTCAGAAAGCCAAGACAGAACTGTGAAGTCCTTAATTAAGATTAAAAAACAAGATACTTAAAAACCATTGAAAGTGGCAGTTGTGTACATAATAAATATACTGCCTTGTGTTGTGTTCTCAAAGGCTGCCCATATTTGAGAATTATGTACTAATTTAAACAATAGTTTGAATGCTAAAGACCATTTTTAGTAAACTGAGCGTTTGGCGTGTTGAAAGGAATGGGAGAGATGGAAGAATTTTTGCCTGAGTGTATCTGGTCAGGGTGAAATGGAAGAATTTTTGCCTGAGTGTATCTGGTCAGGGTGAAGTTTTGTCTGCTTGTGCTGTTGGTGGGGAAAGGAATGATTAATCGCTGTTCCTGTTTCAAACCTGTTTTACCGCACAGCTCTGCAAGTATTTTAGTTTTTAATCTAATGAAATGTATTTCAATTATATGGATTGTTATCTTAACATAAAGGAGGCTTGAAACGAAATAGGAGGGGAGAAGTATGCAATGGGCAGTCTCTAACGCCTAACAAAATATCATTCTTGTGATTGCTCTGTTAATACTCTCTTAGGTCTGATATTTGTGGTTCACCCACCTTTTTAGAATTAAGTTTATGAATGTATATTACTTATTAATCTCAGATAAACAAAACATACTTGAATTAAACTAACCATGAGAACACCGTTTTGCAAGAGCCTGGCAGGAGGAGAGTTATTTAAAAAATGCAAAAAAAGAAAACTTCAGCCTCAAATATTTGCAGGTGTTTGGTGTCTGCTCCTGACTCCTTTCCAAAAGCGTGGTAGAGGGATGTTAGCAGCCTGGCACTTCTTCAGTGTGAATTCTGTGCATATGTGCCAGACAATTTGAACCATCTGTTGCACAAGGGAGAGCAACAGGAAGGCTATTTAGGCACCTGGGATAATGATGGCATTTTGAAGCACCTTGCTGGGTGACACAGCAGGTCAAATATCAAGTGATCTTTAGACAACTTCTCTCTCAGGAGCGCAGGTGTGCTGTTGAACCTTGGCAGCAGGAAAAAATTGGCTAAAGCTGGATCTTTCCAGAAGGGACTATTACCATACTAGAGTACCTCTGAGCATCTGAAAGGTGAAGGCAACTTCAGCAGTTCAGCCCCAAAAGGGAAGAGAGGGCAGCTGCTTATCGAGTGTATTTTTGCCAGATATAAAAATCAGGTGCCACAAGGTTGTGTGCAGGATAGAAGGTACACGTGAGCTGAAAGACTGAATTCAAGTGACTCTTCTGCATGCTATCCCTTGTGCTGCTGACTTCAGAAAGAGTCCCAGAGTGCCAAATTTTGTCCATCTGTTAATCTCCCTGTGTCTGCTAGGTCTGGTGCTGAAGAAAAATTTAGTCTGAAACTATCTGGGAAGAGACTAGAGTATGTGCATATTACTGTAGACATTTGGACTTGGGTCAGAGGTCAGAATTGGGGACTACCTGTCTGTCACACTTCAGAGAGAGGTGTTTTGGTGTCACCTTGTCCAGCTCAACAAAAGCAAATGCCATCAGGAAACCTTCAGATGCAGGTGAAGACTTTCAGGCTGTGCCCTGTGAAATGCCATTAAAGAAGAGCTCTCAAGCAGTCAGTGCAGCACAAAATAACCCAGGAGCTGCCAAATGTTGTAGCTAGCATTTCTACAAATACAAATACCCTTTTTTTTTTCCCAGTTCAGAGTTAAAACATAAGTTACAAAGGATTTGATGATCAGTGAAATTAATGACACAATACTATCGATTTCAGTATTTCTTTAAGATGTCTCCCAAGGGATGAAATCACCTGCAGTTTTATTTGACCAGGCTGTAAGCGAGGCTTCTTGGAGTGTGTTTTTGGTATGTGGCTGCTGTGCTTTGCGGTGCAGTCAGTCTGCATTCACACAGGGCATACTGTGATTCCTGGCAGCACCTGACTCCCTGCTCACTGCTGCGGGGTGTGGACTTACATTGGGTCCCTGTCCTGTCCCTCCTCTCTTCTCCCAGCATATAGCTCTCGCAGGTGGGGTGAAGTGATGAGCAAGGGACTTAGGACAGAGCTTTATAAACACATTAACAGAAAAATCCTCATATAATGAAGTTGTTCATGTTCATTCCATCTCTGTACCTCGTGTTGCTTCTTCCCTTCCCTGTGCACCCACCCTGCAGACCCAGGGAAGAGCCCATCAGTCTGAGTTGCCCTTGGACTAACACCTGGGTCAGTGGCACACTGATGTGCTCTCTGTCTTCATCCTCTGCTCTTATGTTGACTTAGGGAGAGTTTTAGCTTAGAAAGATGAATTAAATGCTGGTTGATACCTCAGAAAAGCAAAATAGACTACTGTGAACACCATGAAGGCAATAGATAAGAGATAAATAATGCCTTAGGTAATCTGCATTGTCTTCTTCATAACACAGTATACGTAGAGGGAATACAATAATAAAAAGCAAATGTAAGAGAAGACATATTCAAATGAAAACAATTTTTTCTGTTCAGAAGGATGAACTTTGGGATTTCAAGCTTGAGCTGAATCTTGTAAAATCTCTATTGGAATATATTACTCTGCATTTGCGATTACAAAGAAGTACTTTAATGCACTAACCAACTGACTTTTGAGAGGAATTTATGACAAGAAGGAAAAAACTATTGCTATTCTCAGCTCCAAAACAATGATGTCATTATATTCATGCTTTTTTCATATTTGGTTGTTTCTAAAGGGGAATGCGGGAGTTGCGAGTTATGCTGTCATGAGGTCAAGTCACCCAGCCAACCATACTTCTGGATACCTTGAGTTTTGCACAACTCCCTAATGATCCACTGAAATGACTGTAGCAAAAGTGGCTGTCCTCACTCTGGGGGAGAAGTAAGATTTCTGTGCTGGGCCATAGAACGGAGGAGGAGCTGCTGTGTAACTTTTGATGAAACTTTTCTTGACTGGGGGACCTAAAGAAAGAAAATTCTTGGTTGCAAGGCATGTCCGTGGCTTCTGTCCTACTCTGTGTGCCAGGCAGATCTTCTTGGAATCACCAACTGCTTCTGATCTGAAGCCCTAGGCTGGAGGGAGACTGCAGGTATTGGAGATACTGGCAGGAGCAAATCTCAGTCCCCGTGGCTGGGTTCAGAGATGATGCAGTCCCAGAACTGCAATGTGGATATGACACGTAAGCAACAGTGTGCAAGGCTGGAAGCCCTTGAGTGGGTAAGGGTCAGTTGGAGATTGAGACTGGAAAATACAGGATGTCTCTAGTAGTACAGAAATGAGAGGAAATGGGTGACAGATACTCTGTGCCAGAGGCTGCAGGAGCTCATGTAGGGAGATTGGGCAGTAGTTACAGCTTGCAGCCCTAATGAGAATAAAACATGATAACTTGGGGAGTAAAGTGTGGTCTTAGGGATGCTGGGAGTGGTGAAGGTAAGATGTACAAGGTTGGAGTCATAGTAAAAGAAACAGTGATCAGAAATATGTCTTCTTTAGTGTAGGTAGACAAAGAATGTTTTAATCCAGTCCTCACGTTCACAATAGTAGAACAGCAGCTGCTATCTGGCCTGGAGGTGGATGGTGCCATCTGAACGCAGGGTCATTAGTGATACTGTTTGGGTTGGTTGATTGCTTTTTCTTTCCCAGCCCTATGCAGCAGCTAGCAGCTTCCCACATGGTCAAGTGTCCTTTGCCTCCCTTGCTGGGATGTCGGGTGTCTCCCTGCCTGGGGCTGAGGCAGCACATTCTGCTCATTGCCAGGGGCTGACTAGGCACGTGGGCAGCAGTTGACCGGTTGGTACTTCTGAGCCTCCTGACTGCTGAAAGTGCTTTTGGCTCCTAAACCAGCATGGAGAGGCAGTTTACTATTCCCTGACTAGTATAAGCCTTTCATGATCTCTCTGAGTCCTGTCATAGCATCCTCAGGATTCATCATGCTAGAGACAATTACTGGGATATCCAGCAGTAGGAGTGTGACATGCCTGATTTTAAGAAAAGAGCTTTCCATTAGGACAAATCCTAGATAGCTAAATGATTCATTGCCAAAATGTATGGCTACATTCTGCTTCTGCTAACTTTTGTACTCGTAGGTACAAAACTTCATTAGCACGTTCACTTGCAGAAAATGTAAATGTGCTCGGTATAAATGTCAAGGTAGTTGCTGTCCTGAATGAAAAACTGTCTCATATTTTTCTCATATGCCAAGAAAGGATTCAAATGCAAGAGGAAAAAAAGAGTGTTGAATTTGGCAGCTGGCAATTTTTGCTTGACCTGTCATGTGCTGAGCATGATGGGAATAGGTTATGACAGGTTTGTCATATTTAACAATGAGTTTGTCAATGTTTTGTTAGCACTGGGGAATGTGCTTCCATCACAGAATTTCCTGGAAGAATAAAAAATGCTCATGTAAAATTAACCACAATTAGGAAGTCTCAGTTTTGACACTTCTCAAAATCTTGAACCTGGAGGCTATAGAAACCTGAGTTCTAAATTTGGCAGCTATGCAGAAGCTTTGGTGTGTTCCCCATGGGATGTTCCTTATATTGTTTCCCTCTGCTGCTGCCCATAGAATGAGTTTCTGGACATTGGATCTATTATTTTTTTTTATTCTAGGGAGACATTGCTCACCAACTGCTCTTTGTTCCTTCCATTCACAGTGAGATTACCTTTTCAGGAGTCTTGCTTGAAGATGTGATTTGGGCTGTCTGTCCTCTCCTGCTGGAAGGGAATGGGCAAGGAATTGACTCCAAGAAGAAAGGGACTTAGGGTGAGAGAGATGCAATGGGTGTACTGGTGAACCTCAGATGCTCTAGAGGAGCGGTTTCTGTTGCTGGACCCTACAACACTGATATCTCTTTATAATTCCTGAGTCTTAATCTATAAGACAATTACTGCATTTCTTTGTTTAGAGTTGACACACTTTGATATGAGACTTTTACACAGAACTAATGAGACCAAAGTAGTGAAGTTGTTAGGTTGCACAGCTTTGAGAACATTTCTGTTAAGTTCCCCCTCTTCTCTCTCTCTTCAGCCCCTACAATGTAAAAGAATCAGTGAAATGTTTTCTGATAATGAATATTTAAATATAATGTCCTGATTCCCTGTCTGGGTGTTAGCCTTTTATATTAAAAGGAATTTAGATAATGAAGATTTCCTCCTCAGTCAAATTTAGAAGAGTTACTTATGGTTGTGAGGGTAAAAAGTGGATGTTAGAAATGTGAAGCAACTGTAGTATGTGTTTACTAAAGCTGTATAGGAGGTAACAGACACATGTTTATTTTTTTGGTGTGAAAGCTATTTTTCCAATCAGCTTTTGGCATCCAAGCAGCAGAAATCTGTGTTTACAAGTCTGTGAATTTTTAAAGCTAAAAAGCTGTCTAATAACTAAAACTGTGATTTTTTTTTTTTTTTTTTTTTTAAAGTGGACTATTCTAACAAATCCTCCACTTTCAATCAAAAAATAATTTAGAGAGCAGCTTTTCACCATTCTTACAGTTGTGTCCTCCATGATGCAAGCTGTACTGGAACTGGACTTGCTCGTCCAAATAGGTGAATCCTTTAGATTTTAGATTTTTTTTCTTCACCTCTCTGCTTCTGCTATATCAGGTTGGTCTTTTTCATGTCCTTCACATAAATATTTCTCAAACTGGAGCAAGCTTTGATTCTACCTGCTTCTTGGCTAAAATCCTGTTCAGATGGTGTTGCACTGAAGCTCATGTACAGACAAGAGAGAACTGGAGGATGTGGCTGCTTCATCATCCAGGGTCTTCAAGTTGATTGTCTAAGCTGATTCATGTCAAGACTGCGTTTCTTTAAGAGCAATCATAGATGTGTTCATGCTCTCTCTCCTTTTCCCTGTCCATTGCAACATGATATAATTATTTCCTCTCCTTCTCCAGTCAATAATGGATGTATCTCTTTTCAAGCTCCTAATTAAAAGTCCAAATTGTGCATTTTCAGGTCACAGAGCTCAATAATGTGAAGAATATATTACGAATGCCAAAAAGCACAAAGAAGCATGCTGTTGGGATTTATTTTAATGATGACACATCAAAAACCTTTGCTTGCGAGTCAGGTGAGTAAAATGGCAACACACATTAGAAAACATAAGAGCATTAATTGTGAAATTATAAATGTATTATACCTACACACAGATTTTTCTGGGCATTTATACAGAACTTGAGGCAGATGAGTGGTGCAAGGTGCTGCAGATGGAGTGTCTTGGAACGCGAATTAATGACATTAGCCTTGGTGAGCCTGACTTGTTGGCATCTGGAGTAGAGAGGGAGCAGAGCGGTAGGTACATAAATGTTGACCTTTTAAATCTTTAGTTGCATTATTTTAAAGTCTTTTGGACTGTGCATATGAATATCAAAAAGTGGAGCAAAATTGTTTTTCCAAGCCCTCCTTCCTGTTTTGTGGGGGTTGGTTTTGTTTGTTTGGGTTTTTTTTTAAATTGCTACCAGAGATAATAAGTAAGGTAACTGGAATTATTTTGGAGTAGCACCTTTCTTTCTCAGACAAGTTAGTTGCTCTTGGAGATGGGGACTATCTTTTGTTTTGTGTTTTCTTGTATAATGTCTATACAAAGGTTTCAGTCTGTGACTGGGGCTCTTTGGCAGCATTGTAAAGCAAATAATAAATAATAGTAATTGCATGCAAAACCTACTTCACTTTCCTATGCAAATTAAATAATTACATGCACAGATGCAATTACAATGTATTTATTCATGCACACAATTTTATCAATTGTTCACAAATATCAGGATTATGATGGTGCAGTTCTCTTCGGTGTCTGAATGCACGCACAAATGTTTGATACCTTTTGATTGCAGCATTCTGACTGCCCCAAACATGGAGTTTATTGAGTTACTGGAAGGGATTGAGTCCTTGTTTTTGAATTAAGTGTTCTAAGTGGAAATAAGATCTTGTATTAGAGATGGAAAATAGGAAATTCCTTTAATGACTTGCACATTTAATGGGCAGGGATTTTAGACTAACCTTTTGTTTTTCTCCCAGAGAGATTCAATGTGTATTTGATGCCATCCCCTAATTTAGATGTGCATGGGGAATGTACCTTGCAGATAACATTTGAGAATATCTGTCTTTGGGACATCCAGAATCCCAGAGTAAAACTCGTCTCTTGGCCATTAAGTGCCCTCCGACGCTACGGGCGGGACCCGTCTTGGTTCACATTTGAAGCAGGGAGGTAGGTGTGTGTGTGTTTGCTATATTGCGTTGCTTTTGTCCGTGGTGCTGAGGGGTGCTCTGAACCACTTCCAAAGGTTGTTGAAGGACATGAGAGCTTATCTTCAGACAGAGGCTAGTCTGTACCCTCTGCTGAAAAAGAAAATTAAAAACTTGAAAATATAAAAACAAATAAAAAAACCTCTTAATCCCAGGTTGCAGCTTGAATGGAAGCAGTTGCCAAATAAAAGTGCCTCGGGTCAGGAGTGGGAGAGCTGAGGTATCCCACGGGATTGCAGGGTGGGGGCTGATAGCATTGTATACTACTGTATAGGGTTGTTCTTAAAGCAAGCTATATATGAGCCAGATAATTAAATGGACAGATCTGGGAAGAAAGGGTGGATGTCATTCCAGAATTTGTATAATGTGGGCCTTTGGGCATGGAGTTATGGGCTCTATAGTAGGAAAAGAGGAGTTTGAAGCTGACAGCAGTGAGTGCTAAGTTGTTTCCCTAAAGCAAACTAGAGTAAAGAGGAAGGGACTCCTGTTTTCCATTGATGATATTCCTGTTTTGCAACTTTTTAACAAATGGATTTATAAGAAATGTGAATGTAATTCCTTGTTTTTGAGATCTTGTTCTGTATTGCTTCCTGCAGCTCAGTCTTAATGAGCTGAAGTCTTTGTCTGGCTGAAGGTGGAGCACTTGTTTATTGAACTAAACTGTCAAATGCTCTCTAAGGGATATGGATGCATTATTTTAGATAAGCACATTAAAGAATTAGAATAGTAAAAGAGAAACAGATCATACAATTAACTGATAGATAGGAAAGAGGTGTTTAAATGTCCATCCTCCATATTACTGCAGAATTTAGTCCTCTTATGGGTGGACAAGGATACATTTTTATTTAGCTGATCATGCATTAGCCATGATAAGACAATGCAATTGAGATGCTGAGGATATGTATTTATTGTTTCAAGTGGATGACAAAACTCTGCAAATCTCATTACAGGCAGTGTTAAAAGTCTGAAAGGGGAAGACAAATTAATCCTACCTGGCACAGATTCTAGATAGGATCTAAATATAAAAAATCTGGGTCTTGTGCATAAACTCTCTAGAGCTTAAGCACTTATGATGGACTCAACTAAGTACAACTGATCTATGTTTGGCGAACGCAAGACAAATATGGGCTAAAATAGTAAGATTGGACCAGGGCTGCTAAGACTCATATGCAAAGACTTCTAGATAGCTTTGTTCCATATTTCAACAACCTTTGTTTTCTTACTGCTTGTGCAATAGCACTTCTAGAGCAGCGTGATAAAGTTTTGCTTGTTCATGGTGACCTGTAAACTTTTTGCTTTGGCAGGATGTGTGACACAGGAGAAGGACTATTCATCTTTCAGACCAGAGATGGGGAAGCAATCTATCAGAAAGTTCACTCGGCTGCTTTGGCTATAGCAGAACAACATGAGCGCTTGTTGCAAAGTGTGAAAAATTCAATGGTATGGCTGCTCATTACGCTAGTTATTTCGTACTGGACACTGAAGAACAACATGTTTCTTCAATGTGATTTTTCAGTTTTAATTCACAGATAGTAAGCAATCTGATTATTGTTCTTATTAAACTCTGCTTGTTTATAATGTTTAGGGTAATATATATATAACTGGGATTGCTTTTCAAGAATCAAAACAACAGGGAAACTTATAGTCCTTGATTTTTGTGTTTGCAAAGCTATCAAAAAGTGTGAATTAATACAGAGATGATAAGCTTCTGTCAGTGCACATTCTCGTTAGGTTCCTTTGATTAATCAGCACCATGACTTTGTTTGGAAGCATTTCTCATCAATCTATTTGCAAAATGTTGTGGCTCATGCTCAGTTTTCCATTTTCTAATTGATGTCTACACTCCAAGGATGATTTGGAAAGAGTCATATGGTTCAGATTAAACTATGGGGGTGGACTAGATGTTTATCTGATCTCTCAGTGGATGTCTGTTTTCCACAAGTGCTTTTTGTATTTAAAACTTGTTTTATGACACACATGACTGGTAGGAAATATAGAAGTGTAGGATGCAAAACTAATATACAGACTGAGAAAAGGTAGTGTGGGATCTCCAAAAGCATTATGTCTAAGGAAAAGCAATTTTATGGCACTTACACCTAATGTGCTTCAGGATCACTTTAATTTTTTTCTCTTTTTTTTTTTTTTTTTGGTCATGAAGCCTGTAGAGTGAAAAGGAATGTTCTGTTTAACCCATTCACAATGGTCTCTACACTCCAGAACTCCCAGGGTGACCCAGGCAGCAAAATGAGTATGCTGAAGATAACAGGCTTTCTGGAATGTATAAAATGTCCAGAATGGATAACTGTGGAAGAATTTGGCCATAAACAACATCTCTGTTCTAGGCAGTGGTAATTGGTTTATGTAATCCACAAGAAGACATATCTTTCTCTTATTGTAAACATCAGCGCTGCAGTTATCCACATCCATGTCTAATCCTCTCAATAATTCTACTAACATCTTGGTTTCAGGGGTAAGTTGTAGTGATGAATTACCCCAGTATTAACTGGATGACCCAGCTGGGTTGAAACAGGAAATGCCATTACTACTTGTGGAAACTTAAGAAAATATGAGAGTGGGTGTTGAGGGAATGGAGAAGGGAACAAATTATCTTAAGTACTTGCATTTCTTTTGTTCTTCCACTTTCTTGAATTTGAGACAGAATGGAAGCCAAATACATAGTAGGAAAGTTATTTCTCTTAATAGCAGTCCAATGAGGAGGAGAAAATGAGGAGAGGAGGAGCAATAGGAAGCTCTTTCCAAGTGTCCTGACCAATCTAGTGAACTGGATAACTGATTGCTTTAGCTGAGCATGCAGGCAAATGGATAATTCTGTCATTTGTAGAGCTAGTGGGATAACTGAAATGGAAAAGTGAGGAAAATGCAAGTCTGTTTCTATGTGGGTCATGCAATGTCTTTATTTTCAATAGGAAAGAGACTAGTTAGTGTTTCTCTCTCTCTCTCTCTCTCTCTCTCTCCCCCGCCCCCACATATAGTGTGATATACCAGTGTTTAGTTGCTGCTACTCTGTTAACTTCTGGCTGGTGTCATTACAATGTGGTCGATTCTGTAAAGCCCGTGGGGGAGTGCTGCGTCTGTGAGGTTGAAGTTCTGAGGACTTGGAGCCTTTCTTGTGGCAGCCTCTGCCCTGTGTCTATTCAGGCCACGTGCTTTTCCCAGCCCTTCCAGGTTCACTAGGAAGAGCTTGACGCTTTGCTTGCTTTCTTTCAAATACATTAGAACTAGCAGGTGAACTCTACAGCCAGTTTCAGTGCTATTTTTCTCTTTCCCAGTAAAGTATCATCTAACACCATCTTTGCTGGTTTTGACTTTTGTTTAAAACCAAGAACCTTTTAGTTCTAGTTAATGAAGGGAGTTCTTGTTCAAAAATACCCAGAATTATCTAAGTTGAGACAGATGGGTAGATGATACAAGTACTCAACAGTAACTAAATTAAGCAGATTAAAATTAACCTAGGCTAAGTCAGCGTAACTAGCTAACATTTGTAGCCCACCAGGATCAGAAACGATTAAGTAAGCTGTTGAGAGCACAACTTCATTTTCAAAAAACAGGGGTAAGTTCTGTAACGATAGGGAATAGACTTACAGGCAATTTAATATTTGTTGGTTTTATATTTATGTAATAGCATTTTTAATAGATGATATCTGATGCTTACTGTAAAATTTCCATTTTACAAGTGCAAAAGCTCAACAGATACACCGTTGATATAGATTTCAATAGAGAGCAGCTGCACAACCTCTAAAAGCTTTTTAATGAGCACTGTGTCCAGCCACAACCCCTAAATCTAATTTTATAGACCCTAGAGTGCTAAGTGGGGGATAAGAACATATTCCTGGTGAACGGAAAGTCTTGTAATTTAGTAACAGAATATAATTGTTTCAGATGAGTCCATATGCCCCTGAATACGAGTTTCCCAAGTCTGTCACAGAAACATTGTCTGGTTCTGAAATACTCAGTAAGACTTGGTGGCTTCTGTGGGGTTCAAGGATAGTCAGATTTAGAAGTTTAGGCAGAGGATTGTTATATCAGTGTAGAACTCAGGTGGCTTATTTTGCTGATTACAAAATATTTGTAAAGTACATCTTTGTTCAAATTGATTGATTTCCCCTGTATTTTTCTTCTGCTTTTGAACACCTCAGAAAGGAGTTAATTTTAAATGCTTGTCCTTCATGCTCAGCTGTCTATATTGTTTCTATCTCCAAGAATTATTTACCCTGAGTGAATTTTCGTATTAGTGAAGCTTGAGCTATTATTTACAGAAAGGGTAAATAAAAGAAGAAAGTAGGAGATACGGTGGTGAGAAATGAAGTCTACACTGTGAGTGTCTTCAGTTTGCTCCTGCTACAGCAGCGATGTGAATTATCCAAGAACGAGGTGAAAATGATATTAAGCTACCTGAGGGCTCCTGGAAGCTGTGCAAACAAGGAACCAACCAAAAAAACCCCCACAAAAAAAAAAGCAGTTGACTATCCCATGCTGATAAAGCAAAATAAAGCTGCCAAATAGCGTTGAGAATGTGGGCTATAATGTGTCTGTCACCTCCCTAGCAGTCGCTCTCTTTATGTTACAGTATGTTGGTTCAGTTTGTGACTATAACTGGCTCTGGCTCTTGAAATGCACATGGAAAATTGATGCGATAGTGGTTCCTCAGCAGGGAACCTCACCCTGACACTTTCTGTTAATGTGCTGTTGCTTTCTGCTGAGGTCTGAGCATATGCTGACCAGAGTCTGTGACACTTTCACAAGTGGGTTTCATTTATTTTCCTTTTCAGTGAATTCAAAGATCTCTCCCTTTTCTCTTTTAAAGGGAAGAAAGAGCTGGCTTTGCTTAGTGATGCATGAAACCATTCTGGTCATTTGGTAACTCGTCTTATCCAACTGTTTCTTTCCTTTCACTTTTGCATTGCCAGGCAATGGAAAGAAAATATCTATTCAAATTATATTTTCACGAGTATTTCATTGCCATGAAAACTGACAGGAGCAGTGCTGTGACTTGACTGCTATCATTTATGCCTGCTCTCAGTTCAGGTTACTTTAAAAAAGACATTACGACTTGACATCTCACTGGGAAGTAATAACAGTGAACTTCCCAGTTTTGGCACCTAAAGCTCAGTGCTTCATAGAAAGATGCTATTAGCCAGTTTACTGGTAGCCTTCCCTGACTCTTCTTCCCCGCTCAGCAGCTCAAGTGTGCACTTTGCACTTGATCCATCTGATGTGCCTCTGCCCAGGCTGGAGCCTGCTATTATCTCTGACCATTTTCACAGAAATTTGTAATTAAGAGTGGAAACGGTGCTCATTAACTTTTGAAATAAGAGGAGAATATTGAGTATTAGTGTAAGATGGATAGCAGTCAAAACAGCAGCAATATATTAGCACCCTCTAATTTCTGAAGTTGTTTTTATTAGTTTGCCATTCTGTAGTTTTGCTGTAATGAATTTAGCAAATGTTTCTTAGGCAATTATCATTCTAATTGGTTTTGATTGATTACATGGATTTGCTTCACTGGGAAGAATATTCCCTCAAAAACACAGTGAGTGCAATCTTCTCCAATTGGGGTTCTCAAGATGAAGGTTTACCTAGTGCAAGTTGTTCTGCAAAATCCTTGAAAATTGGATTGTCCAGCCTGAGGAATCCAACCAAACCTAACAAATCTTAAATCATCTCTCTTTTCTTTCCTTTTGGACCCATGTTCACACCTAGCTTGGGAGGGTGTTGGTGTATGGATGTTATGGGTTTTCAGGTGGGGTTGGTTTGTTTGTGTGGTTCTCACACCTAGCTTGGGAGGGTGTTGGTGTTCAGGTGGGGTTGGTTTGTTTGTGTGGTTTTGGTGGGTGGCTTTTGTTTTATTTTGGTTTGTGCTTTTTTTTTTTTTAGCAGGCAGTAGTTTTGTTTCTAACGCAAGTTTTGCTGATTGTTAAGGTGGGATCTAAGAAAGAAAATACTTAATCTTTCCTCCCTGAGCCCCCAGGACTTCTGGGAACCAACCGCACCCTGTGTTTTACCCAGAGCTGTGTGTTAGCCCAGCAAACTACCTTAGTATAGCTCTGTACATCTCTCATCCAGGTGAGAAGAAGTGACAAGAGGTGGTGGCACAGCGGCTCCTCAGCTACTCTTGACACTGGTTGCCGAGGGCTGCCAGTGCTGCTTCTCCATCCCCTTCCTCTGCAGATCTCTCATGGCCACTGGAGCTGCGGGGTGGCTTTGTGTTGTCCGTCGCCACTTCTTACATCTTTGCTGCTACTTTGCTTTAAGCGTGACTTAACGTAACTTGGTCTCTGCCACGTGTGCAGGGAACTGCATTTGAACTGCTCTGGGGATTCTGATCTCCTTTCAGATTTCAGCATTCTCCTTCTCCCCTGGGCAGAAGAGGGTGAAAGGCTATGGATTAGGTGCCCTCCAGTTAAGAAATTACTTGTTGTATTAATGATATGTGGAGTTGCACGTCCCGCCTGGCTCTCTGCTCGCAGCCTTTGCTCACACGTGTTCCAGCATATCAATTCCAACTGTTTTCGACCTGCTTACGGTGCCGGGTGCTTCTGTGGCATAAAACCAGGTCATTATCAAGTTATTCCTACTCTCTCTGTTGCCACAGAGATACTGTAGGTTAATTGTGAGAATGAAATCAATCACCATTAAAGCTGCCTTTGCTTGCAGTCCAAGGTGTTTTGATGAAATGCTGTATATTCAAGACAGAACATACTAATTCTTTTCTCCAGCTGTGGGATTTTGAAATTTTTTCCCCTACTGATTGTGTTCAGGAGAGGCACCCCTTCTGGCCCTTTTCTGTGTCTTTATCTAATCTTTCTCTAGCTATGTCTCTTTGTTCTCCCAAGATAGCCTCTTGGTTTTTTGCACTCCTGACAGCTGAACTGTTGCTCAAACTGCCTTAGTTTGCTGTCCAACTCACCAATAAATGGAACCACCAAAAATGGTATCTACAGCTGGGAAATGTCATACTCACAATGCTCTGCTGATTTTTATTCCCAGTAAAAGATCCATCGTTGTTTGTTTCCATGGTGCTGAGATGTCTGTGGTGACACTGCAAAGGGTGTCGGGGTTTTAGCGAGGGAGCGGTAATAAATACACTGTACAATGTAGGTGGAACCTTGTGTGGTGCAGTGATTCACATCCAGCTGACGTGGAAGTGGGTGTTTTAAGAGCAGGAGTTGATCTGGGTTTGGTTTGGTTTTGTTTTACCTTCACATCACACGCACAGTGTCCACTGTACAGAGAGGAGGCTGACGGTAGATGGCATTTCTAAATATCTTGGAAATGAGTCTCTTCGGATACAGCCAGCCCTCACCTCTTTTCTGTTCTTGCTTTGCCTGTTTCTATTTGCTTCAAAATGTACTGATCTTGTAAAAAGTTCTTTCACCCCAGATTTTGTGAAATGAAAATGTAAAACTTACTCTTTTATAAAAAGCTATCTTTATAAATTAGAAAAGTCAAGTGCAGTCTTGGTGTGTTTGAGCTGATGTTTTCCTGAGCTTTGGGAGGATAATTTTAACTGTACTGTGAAGCTTATGATAAAATCCAAATATTTTTATCAGCTTGCACATCTTACTGAATTCATGGGAAAAAAATGCCTTAAAGGAGTCAGTTGTTATGTATTTTTGTGTTAAGTATAGTATAAATAACAAGGGACTGTGATTATGTAAGAAAATGTAGCTGAAGACCCTGTGTGGAGGGGGAAGCGTGAGATAGGGCTTCCAGTGGTGCAGTACAGCCCATGTGCTCTCCTCTCAGCATACCTGGACATACTGTTCATTCAAGGAATCTGGCTGAAGGATGTGGTTGTCTCTTGTTGAACTCTTGTGCCATCCAGCCGACATGTTCCTCAACTGTAGGAGTGGGAAGATTAATAGAAATGCTTCAAAACTAACAAGAACAGCTTGTCGTCACTCATGTGAAACATGTCCAGTCAGGTTCTTTGTATGGTGAGGCTGTGTTTTGCTTTGGTAAGTCGCTTGTGTAGCTGGGAAGACCCCTCTGATGGCTAAAGAGGGAACATACCGGCACTCTTCTACCTTCTGCTGATCCCTGGTTTCTGTTTCAGCTGCTTGAGTTAGAACTCCCCTCAGGGGAAGCAGTGCTAGCCCAGGACCAGGGCAGCACCAAGGTGAGGTTTGGTGTGCAACAGCAGTGTGGCCTCCTAACCCGAGTGATGTGTGCCCGTGGAGACTAATCCCCGAGTTAGTCATTGCTGCTCGCGTAGGGTGGGCAGATGGAGGGAGGGAGCGGCTGTGGCAGCTGTTTCATTAGAGGTTGTTGCAGCCAGTGGTCGTGCTACTCTCGGACTGTCTCCTTCACATCAGTGTACTGCTTTGCAGCTTCAGATGAAAATGAGCGAGCGAGCCGTGTCCCTCAGCACCATGGTGCCCTTGCCCCGCAGTGCCTACTGGCAGCACATCACGCGACAGCACAGCACTGGCCAGCTCTACGGTCTGCAAGGTAAGGGGCTGGGGTGGAAAGACTCAATGCACAAGCTGGATCATGACATTGTTGAATCATTTCGGTATCTGTCCACCTCACTGAAGGTTGATGTTCAGTCTAAACCAGTTGCCACCGCTGTCTGGTTGAAGGACTGAAGAGCACATCCCACCTTAAGATGGACAACTTGGCAGAGGGTTTGTCATCAGGAGGTGCTTTTCTTATCTCCCATTGGAGAGAGTTCCTTCATTTGACAAGTTTTCTGGCTGTTTTTACAGGATGGCCAGTTACTAAGTTTGCCCCATCCTTCCTGCTACCAAACTCTTTTAATGGCACCTGATTTTTTGCCAGACTTATAACCATTTGACTCCCCTCTCCTTTGGATGGATGCCTCACACTAAGAATGACACAGTCTTCATTATTCATTTTGTGTACTTGCTAACATTCAACCAAAACAACTGCATCCTCAAAAACAGCTGAATTAGGGAAAGTAAAAGGAAATGACCACAAGAAGTAGTTCTAGAAAACTGCGGCTTGAACAGCTGCAGTGGTGCCGCCGTGCATTACACTGTGGCCTGAAGACAGGCAGGTGTCTTCTCCAAATCCCCTCCTTGCCATCAGCCCAAGGGACAGCACAGCTCAGTCCTCTCTTGCCTGAAAACCTCCCCAAGTTGCAGAGAGGGAGGAATCATTCCCCGGGGAGGTCTCTGCACCCAGTGTCCCTCCATGGTGACCAAGGGACATCTCCTGGTTACTGAGCACAGGGGTGGGGATAGGGAGGGGAGGGGGGACCTGTGGGAAGGATGGCTAACAGGGGCTTCCCAGCAGTGCTGATGTGAGCCATCTCTGCCCCTGTATTTCAGAGAGTGTTTCAAAACTGAACTTCAGTCTCCTGGGATGGTGAAAATGGCAGCACCTAACAAGCACTCACTGCTTTGTGCCAGTTACCCCAGAGGCACCTCTGGAGTAGGGGCTGCAGGTGCTTGGTACCTCTGAGGAGCCGGTCCAAAGTCAGCATCTTGTGCTCATGTGTGTTTTTAGAATTAAAAAAAACCCCAAACAACCAACACCCACTTTGTATTTCAAACCTCTCTTCAATCCACTCTAAGTGACGTGGATTGGCTGAGTTAGTGTTTGTACAGAAGTTGGTATTGATGAGTTCTGATGTTGGGATCAGGGCATTACTCAGAAAAGCCAGCAAAAAACAGACTAAACACTTAATGGAAGGGGGACAGCCTGGAGTGTTGAACGGAAGGAGCCAATACCTGCCATAAATTTATTTTCACAACATATGGAACAAAGGCTGAGCTTGATTAAACATCTGGATGGTAAAGTTTCCCTGGATGAAGCAGTTTCCCTTCACTGTGGGGGCATTAGAAAGTGAAGCTCGTCATCAGGATACGGGCTGTTTCTCTGTCATCCCTGAAGGTCAGGGCTGGTGTGTGCTGCTCCAAGGGGCAGCCCTGCTCTTGGTGCTTCATCCTGCTGTAAAAAACCCACAGGTAAACCTGTGTTTAGCAGAAAACCTCAGGAGCTGGTAGGGCTTTCTGAGTACTAACATGGAGGAATCATTTACCAACATCAAGCATTTAGAAATCATTATACAGACATTTTAAAACATCCCAGTTTCGAAAACTTTTAGAGACTCTTTTTTTTTGGTTTCTTTTTTTCCCTCCTCTCAGATAGTAGGAGCTTCTCCAGGAATAATGAATAATAGATAGTTGTTTTACTTTTTAAAATAGAGCAGGAGATTGTAGAGGTTAGCACCTGCAGAACACGGAGTATCACAAGCTGTGATTAAAAATTACAAGCGGTAGCTGTATGCCATTCTGGTTCTCAGCAGATTTTCCAGGGAACCACAAAAGCCGGTATTTTTCCTTTTTGCTTGTTCCAGCACTAGAGGGGGCAGGCAGCACACGGAAAGCCCCAGCTAAACCCGGCAAATGTTTCGGAGAAGGGCTGAAGAATAAAAGCAGTACTGACATGCCTGTTCAAATTTGTTCAATAAATTAGGGCATGGGAAGATGACCTGCTGGTGGCAGCCTGTGGCACACGGGAACAAGACTGCTTGCAGCACTCTGACACAATCAGTGGCTTGGTCTTACTGTGCCTTACTGTAGAGTCCTTTATTAAAACAGTAATTCAGCATTGAGTTGACACAAGATAAATAGACTGTACGGTACAAACTGCTTGTTTTATATTTAGAAAAATAGCTTGCTTGTTAAACTGGGGAGAAAAAAAAAAAAGGATTCTAGGAGATTGTCGTCGTGAGAATGTAGTAAAAGTCTGTAAAATAAGTAAGCTGTGCAGCCAGCAATGTAATTAGGAAAGACACTGAAGTCCTTGTCTCATTCATCAGTCAGGGCTATGACTTCAGTGTTACCCTGAGCACCTCTAATTAGATTAGGTTGCCAAAAATCTTGAAATGCTTCAATTATTACTGGAGAAAGAAATATGGAATAATTGGTATACCAGGTTGTACAATTCCATATGCATGAAGCAGCATTTCACTTACTGAATGGCAGAGGCACCTGAAACCTTGTCTGCAAAAACTTTCTTCCACCAAAGCTGGAATTTATGATTTCTGAATTGACTCTTGTCCCCTTTTCTAATGTTCAGAGAAGAATTGATGCTAATATTGTGAGATAGGGTGCATTTTTTATTTAAAATGCAAAGTCAGAACTTAAAAATTATTTTGCTTTGTATAACTTTCTGTTCTGAAGGAACTGAGAAAGAAAATCCGAGATGGTTCTGAGATGAAGCAGCAGATTAAACAGAGGTAGATTTAATTAAAAGGCTGTAGTCTGTAGTTCACATGGTCCTTTATAAAATGCTGAATAAGATACTTATGTCTTACTGAGTATTTTTCTGGTTTTTTTGCATCTGACTTGGCGAAGATGTTTCTAGCCCAGTGAAGCTTCATCGCACAGACACTTTTCCAACCTACAGGTCAGATCATCGATAAAGGACTGCAAACAACTTTACAAACTCTTTATCTTCTGACAAAGTGCCCCAGTGGATGACAGTGATGATAAGCAAGGATGGAAACACAGAAAAGTTCAGGTTGGATGAAAAATTCCTGCAATACAAAGTGTTTTTTAAACTTTGCCAAAAGTTAAAACTGTTCTGTAGATATTGGGGAGGGGAACAAAACCAACAAACCCTTCAGTGTTTCTTTTGTATCTTACAGCTGGACAGAGAGGAAATCACTCCCTAAATATTTCCAAATGTTTTTGTATGACAGGTATGTTGTAAATATATGAGACTTCCCTGTTGTAGTGTGGTTCCATTTTGTCTATTACAGCTGTGTGTTCACTGATGTCAGCTCTGTCACCCTCGTTTGTTGTAATGCTTATCTTATTTACATTATTGTTCAGCCTAATCCTTGACCTTTGAAATGGTGGCCAGTTTTAAGCAGCTATTGGATACAATTTTTCCTGTTTGAAGCCTGATGAAGACTTGATTGATTTCTTTTAAAAGCACCCTCTCTATCTTCTATTTCCTGTATTTATTTCCGTCTCTGTAAATGTTTCAAATAAAAAAGAAAAAGGTCCCCACTTGATTTGTGGTACAGTGCTTTTGTTATTGCTATCAGCATCATGAACAGGGCTGTTGTGGAGCCACTGGGGCACTCAAAGGGCAGATGGAGGGGGCCAGTGGTTTGCTGTGGATCCCCCCTCCACATCTGAATCCACACAACCACTTGTTGGATGTCCTAGTGAAACAGCGTGGTGGATTCAACAGGAATCTCACAATCCCACAAACCATTTGGTGGCAGAAAGCCAATTCTTCTGTTGTGACAGTATCCATCTTAGGCACTACTTTCATACATTGGCACCAGCGTCTTAATTAAACAGACTTTTCAAAAATAGCATTGTTGACTACTGTGTGCTATGCCAAATGGTCAGAAATGTATAACAGCTGTAGATAGAAAGCTGTGATTACTCTGAATGCAGATGAAGCACTGTGCTTGGCGAGGTGTAGTTAAATAATTTTGTTAACAAGCTCTGAGTAAGAATGCCTTGTCAGGTTACAAGTCAGACTGATTGTCTCTAACCATCTCATTCCAAACACGTTTAAGGACTAGGTCTTATTTTGGTTGCAGCAGTGAGGGAATATGGTTTCTGCCTCTTTTTAATGGAAAAAATTTTGGGATACAAATCTAATGATAGTTGCATTTATATAAGTACGTATAATGTTAGCAGCTAATTTTTCAGCAGATATCCTGGAAGTAAAAGAATGCAGTGGCCAGGTAGGTTTGTAGAGAATGAGCTTCATTTGTTTGTGTTTGTAGAGAATGAGTTATGACCGGCTGATTTTCTCATATGACAGAGGTAATGGTCTTACGATTTGAGTAAAAATAGCAAATATCTTGGCTTTGAATTCTGAACATGAAGTTTCAAAGCAGACTGGGAGGACATGATGTTGATCATGACCCACATGATGACTAAAAGTAGATTTCAAAACTATACTCGTAGTTACAGGGAGCTGTACTCAGAGATGCTGTCGCTGTTCAGTGCTGGAGGAGGATACGCAGAGTAGCGTGTGGTTCTGTGTCTGCTTCCAGTCTTGGTTAATAACCTGGATGGAGCAGTAGGGAGTGTGCTGACTAAAACTGCGGATCTATAAAATGGGAAGGAAGGACGCAGCCATACAAGATTAGAATACAAAATGATTTGGACAAATTGAAGAAATTCAATAGGGACAAGTGCTTCTAAGCAAGGCTAATTGACTACACAAATACATAATGGGAAGAGAAGCAAGACAGCAGCCCTTTAGAAAGGGAGGTAAGGGTTATAGCAGATTACAAGACAACAAGGCCATGTTGCTGCAAAACAACTAAATGTCATAAGGGAATGTAAAAGCATTTAGCTTTCAAGACGGCTGAAGTAATTCTTCTACTCCACTTAAGGCCGGCAAGGTCTGAGTCCCTTATGGTGGCCAATGCCAAGCCAACGTGCTCAGCTACTACAACTAGCTGTGCCCTGTTACAGTGCTGAGGCATTGGGATAGTTCTGCTCTTGAGTTCACCGTGTGCTGTATAATGTCTTTACCTTCTTCATTCAACAAACTTTCTCTCCAGGAAAAAGGAAGGAGCAGGTGCTTCCAGCTCAATTCAGCCTTTCTGTTTCTTACAGGGTCCTGAAGTAACCAGCCATTCCAGTAAGATCTTTTTTTAACTGGTTTGGGCTTAGGATCTGTATGTCAGTTTAAAGAACATATTATCAGTAGTGGAATAAAACACTGGGAAAATATAAGATGTTGTTTTTCTACGTCCAAAAGGTTATAGTAACGGACCTGGAGGTGAGGGAGGCTTTCAGGGAAGCAAACTGATGAGTGTGGTGAAGGTAAATGTGTTTCTGAAAGAAAAAAATCAATATGCCATCATTGTTTAAGATACACCATAGTGCAAAGATAAGCTTAATTTATTGTAAATAAGGATTATGCTCACTTTATTTCAAAGCTGAACTGCTAACATAAATAAATGATTGAAAGGCATGTTATGACTAATAGGTCTTTATCTTTCAGGTTTACTTCTGCTAATGTATTCCCTTTAGAGCTGACAGCATCTGTTGTTTTATCATGGATATGACAGTTCAGTAAATGCTTTTATTCACCTTTCACTCATGCAATGATTGATATAAGACGATTATCTGTGGTTGAACAGTCCAATTACAAAGAAGACAAAAAAAGCCACTCTAACCTTGGCTTTTAAATGAAGAGTCATTAAATCTAGCTCTGAGATTACTCTTTCTGGTGAAACTGTCAGCGAAGGATGGAAAAAAGGCCTAAAAGTAGCTTTGCTTTGAATTACTGTGTGTGTATGACAAAATATCAAGAAGCTACTTTGTTTTAATTTGTGGTACCAACAGATCAAGTCACTTAATCTTTGCATCATTGCTGATTTGCTTAGTTAGCAAGGTCATTAGCTGAAGGAAGTGAGAGGATTTGCTACTCCTATAGTTACTGGCTTTATGCTGAGGGAAAGGTCTTCACTGTATTTTGAGCTGGGGTGTTTAGACTGTACGGCAGACTGTGTGTGTACAACACTGATGCAATGATGCCATCGTGTGTGCCGGTTGGGTGCCGGTGGTACCTGATATGCCAGTGAAAACAGATGCAGAATTGGAGTGGAAATCCTTCAGGTACCTGAGCTACTCTCTGTCTGAAGAGATATACTTCAGAAAACATGCTGCAAATCCATTTGTAGAGCTGTGCGGACCAGGATTACCAGGGAACTCAAAGATCAACGTGTGCCAAATGCTTGAGAACTATTTTTCTCCAGACTCTGCCCTACACACAGGCCCTTCACGTTAACAGGACTTCACAAGGGTGTTTTTGAGCTTATCATCCTTTTTACATACAGGACAACAATTTTACAGACTAGTTTCAATTGCTCCACCAAATTCCAGCGCAGTCTTTTATGTGCTTCAACCTCCTTCTTTCTCGAATGTCCACAGATCTTCCTGGATAACTTTTTCAAAGGCACAAAAGTGTTCTGCAAAGTCATCCAAGTGAGCAGGTCTTTGGCTCTGTGTAACCTCTGCCGTTCATACGGCTCTAACTAACGCTGTGTGATTTCTCAGATGGCTGCTCCTCAAAGACCGGACAGAAATGCCGTACCCTCTGGTTCCTTTCATCCCACAAAAGACCAGTGGCCAACCTGCAAGTCATGATTGTGGAGATGGAAGAATATGTTTTAGGGGCAAAAGAAGAAGGGATTTTAAGAGAAAGCGTAGAGCTGCTTACCCCACTTTTCAAACCCATGCTAAGAAAAGTTACTCTATCTTTTGAGCAGGAAAACAAACTGGTAATAGCACAGTGGGTAGATGGAGACGGTCCAAACTGCAGCACAGCTCGGCAGGTAATGATCTTAAAAGGCTAATCCTGGAATCAAATACATTAGTGGAAAAAAAAAAATCATAATATTAAGGCTTCAAATTACATTTCTTTTTCTTAGATGTTCTTATTATAGGTAACAGAATGCAAATGCCATTATCTAAAATGGTATAAAGGGCAACATAACTACTGTAAATCATCGTGCTGTTGAGAGAAATGAGATGACTGACATCCTCTCCATTTCCATTTTATAGAAGGAGATGGATTCAAACAAAGGCTTGCCAAAAGTCGTTCAAGACCTCAAGGTATTTTCCTGATGCTTCAAAACTTTTTTTTTTTTTTTAAATGCTCTTACACTTTTTACTTGACCAAGATTTAACAAAACAATTTTTGTTTCCTTGAGGTAGGGAGGGTAGTGGTGTAACTGGATTGTTTCAGCATTTGTCTGAGTGAAACAGCTTTATTTTCATGCTTGTCCTGTTGTTAATATTTATTCTTAAAATTGTTAGTATTTAATTTTGTTTCCCCTTCTTACACCTTACAGCAGAAAACCATCATTAATATTTAAGCATATGAGCATCTCTTGAAGTTTGTGACTTGCAGCCAGAATGTCATTAATTTAAATAATCACACAGATAAAATTAATGCAATAAGAGTTGTATCTGAGTCCTCTTGCTGAGCAATTCTGGTGAACGCATAATAATACTGCTGCCTCAGGCATTGAGATCAGGGGTCATGATGTGATATTTCTGTGTATTCATTAACTTTCACAAGGGCAGATTGATCTTCTGTTTCCATGAACACTAATGAACCATTTTCTTATTTTTAGGGAATATGCTATTACTACCACTAGTCACATAGTGTTTAAAGAAAAGCTGTTTTCAAACAGAAGGCTCTAATTAGAACTTGGGCCTCAGCTCTATTGATTGCACTGCCCTTTCCCAGTGGATTTACAGATGCCAGCAAATAAGCTTGCCAGGAAAAACTTTGTTGTAGTGGTTTTCTCTTCGGTATTTAGTCTATGCATTGTTCTATTTCTCAACAAGCTGAAAAAAGGGAATTGGGTGCTGAGACATTCAGGATGTCTAAGTTTGTTTATGAGTATTTTCCCGGCTTTCCATGTCTTAAATACTCTGGAAATCTTAGCAATAAAAGGTGTGAGGTGTTCATCTTACTCTAAGCCATCTTAAAAAAAAGTTACAGTCTCTCCGGTGAAATTAATTTCTGGTCTTCCAGCCATAGGAACGTGAGAAAATACAGAAAGGAATAGCCCAAACCAACTTAGGAGTGTGTTTGGCTCTTGTTTGGGTGCCGGCGGTGCCTTTCAGGGCCGGCGCGATCTCCGCCGCGGCCGCCGGGTGCCAGCCTTGCCGTGGGAAAGGGACCGGCGCTCCGGCTGCCTGCCCTGCCCGCTGCCTGCCTCCCTCTCATCGCCCGCTAAACCGGGGCTTGCAGCTGATAACGTCAAAA